>NC_092358.1:14972468-15227346 GCF_030848805.1 Temnothorax longispinosus
GTCAAAATACTAGAACTTTCAAGCCTTATAATTCCAAAAGTTCTTAATGAAAAAATACTTTCTTATAGTGTTTTGGAAAGCCCTCGAGATAAGCTACAAGAATATGTAATAAAAAGTAGGTGGTTCTATTTAAAAAATTGAAGGTGACCTTTACGTGACCTTCAAGCAACTATTTAAGGTGAAACTAATGACACCATCTTATGTACCCCTTGAAACCAAACAACTTTTGTCTGAAACAATTTTTCCAATCTTTTTTACTTTAAGAGATATTCAGCTGAATCACTTAAAATGATACACCCTGTATATATATATATATATATATATATATATATATATATATATATATATATATATAGGGTGTCCGAAAAATTGCCTACTCCACTTCGGGAGGTGATTCGGGACCCAAAAACAAGCAAAAAAGTTCATACAAACATAGGTCCGGAAATGAACCGTTTCCGAGTTATAGCCACTTTTATGTTCAAAAATCGTAATTTAGAATCCGCTTGGCATCCTTCTTTCTTAATTATTTCTTAAATTGAAAATTTTTATTTTTAAATATTTTTAATTTTTTTAATTTTAATTTTTTTATTTTTTTTTTCAATTTTTCAATATTTGTAAATACGATTACATTATTTTTAAAAGAAATCAGTTGTTTTCACGGCTACTTGAAATCAGTTGTTTTCACGGCTATTCAAAATCAGTTGTTTTCACGGCTACTTGAAATCAGTTGTTTTCACGCCTATTCAAAATCAGTAAGTAAATCACGGCTTTTCAATAAGTTTCAAATTATTATTTAACAACACCTTACTTTTAGGTTGTATCTAATATTTCCGTATTCATATCAATGGATCGTTTAAGTTTTAATGAATTAGATAGCTGATATGCATCTTATGTATGGTCTTGCTTAAAGTAATGCTGCCGAGGCAAGAAGATTATACATCCAGTCTTTTCCAAATCAAGATGTACCGGGAATAGCGTCTTTTCGAAATGTAGACAGAAACTTGAGAGAATTTGGTAATTGTAATTAAAAAAAATTAAAAATAAAAATTTACGATTTTTGAACATAAAAGTGGCTATAACTCGGAAACGGCTCATTTCCGGACCTATGTTTGTATGAACTTTTTTGCTTGTTTTTGGGTCCCGAATCACCTCCCGAAGTGGAGTAGGCGATTTTTCGGACACCCTGTATATAGGTATATATATATATGTAGGTCCGGAAGTATGTTCCGGGACTTTTATTTTTTTACATCGGTATATTCCAGGACATTTGGCAGTTTCCAGGACTGTCCTGGAAAAAATTCATGTCCTACGGCACGTTTCGGGACAATTTTTTGAATCTGATTACATATATATGCGTTATATTCCAGGACTGTACATTTCAAAAAACGTAAACAGTCCCGGAACATACCTCTAGACCTACATATATATATATATATATATATATATATATATATATATATAATATTATATATGTTGCGCAATATAATTAATAATGCATTGATGGACATTATTCTACCTGTTTTTTATCTATTTAGCACTTAATGCTTAATGTATAACTTATGATTTTATTATCTTCATGAATAAGATTCTTTATTATTTTCAATCATAAATAAATTCCATTCCTACTTTAATAAATTTCATTTTAAAAATAATTATGTCTTCTTGATAGAAAATATTTGTTACATTAACGCTAACATAAAAAAAAATTATCAAAAACAAGTATTTTGGTTTGCATCTATTTTAATAGTATTTGAACATTTCGCGCCTTATGGCCATGAATTTCCGGTTTCATCCCAAACATGGCCGCCACGGCCCGCCACAGTGACGGCATAGTATAACTAGTATGCTCACTCTCTGTCGGCACCTTTGATCTATTGGTTTCCGATTCGCCGCCATGTTTTTGGAGGACCATCGACGTATCAAGCGGTTAAAGGGCCCCGGGTTGTAGTACCTACAAGTAATACTGCCCAAATGTCATACGCCGATTTTTTCGAAACTATGCACACATGTAGAACTTTGAAAAATATTTGTGTCGTGTTTTTTTATTTTTGCTTATAAAGCGTTTTAAGAGTAGAAACTACCCTCGAAATATTAACCTTCTCAATTCTATGTATAATAATCCTTTAAATTATGCACGTCAATTTTTTGTAAAAATACAGACCAGAAAACCCTGAAAACTCCTAAAGATATTATTTTGGTGCAAAAACCATTCAGGATAACGTTTATAGGGTGTAGAAGGTTAATATTTCGAAGGTGGTCCCTATTATACTCTTAAAACGCTTTATGAGCAAAAATAAAAAAATACGACACAAATATTTTTTGAAGTTCTATGTGTACACACTTTCAAAAAAATCGGCGTGTGACACACTTGAGTAATGTTACTTGTTAAATGTGCAAAAAAAACTGTATACATTATTCATTCTTATTGGGAATATATGGTCTATAGGTAGAAATACACAAAAAATATTATATAAATAAAAGTGATTAATGAAATTGCTAGAATAACAATGTTTCAATGAATTACTCGAATGCTAATTATATTTGAAATAATTATTATAAATTATGAGATTAAAGTGGAAATTATAAAAAAATAGTCCGATTATTATTTGTCGTTAAAGATTTTATATTCGTGGTAAAGTTTAATTAAAATTAATAATGCAAAAACAATATAATGTTTGTAAATTTACTTTTATTTCTATACAGCGGTATTTGTTATAAATACATTTTTACATGTATACATTTCATGTATTTACATATACGGCGGTATTCATTCGTGTCTCCAAATAATCATTTTATTTGGGTTATTGGATGATCGAAAGTTACGATTTATAAATTTTAACGTGTAATATAACCGCATTCTAAAAAATAATTTTTTTAAGTATAAATGTGGAAACCTGCTGCATGGGTGCTTAAATGTTGTTAGTTCAGCCTCTGTTAATAATTTTTGTATAACATTTTTCTCTAAAACAATATTTTGAAAGTGCTCATTGAAAATCGCTTCCAATGAGCACACGTAAAAAATGAAATTATTATGTGGCAATTTTAAATTCCCGAAATTTGAATTTTGGTTTTAGTATGCTTTCAAGAAACAAAAAATGCTCCTATTTTGGCAGCCTCGAACGCTGCAAATTAGGTGATTTTTGCTTTTATTCATTTTGGCGTCTGATTTATGCAATATTTCACCAAAAATTAACCTCTGTGGCGTCACACCGACTTTGCGCTACCACACATATCAAGCGTCACACCGATTTTGCACTACCACATATATAAAAATCCTCTGATTGGTCTTCGCCAAAATAATGGCGATGCGCAGTACGGATCGGCGCAAACCACGAAAAAGGGTAAGCATACTAGCACCGACGAGATACTATTAAAGACCGACAACCCTGGGGTAAATTTTCGTGACTGCCCGGGGGCCCGGTGGTAATTGAAGAATACTGACATTATCGACTGTTTTGGCTATTCGACTATTCCAAAGAAGGGAGTTTTACCTTATATAATCACTGTTTTATCATCAGAAATGTACAAATCTTTTATAATTTTTTCAATATTTGTATCTTTTTATATCTTTTTGATGTAATTGACAATTATATATATGAAAATACTTTACAATAAATATATATAAAGGAATAATATATATATATATATATATATATATATATATATATATATACACCGGGTGTAACAAAAAGGTCGGAACCCTGGATTATCTCGGAAAGTTGACGTTTTCGGAAGAAATGTTTTATACAAAAGTTGTTTGGATCGAAGGGGCACATAAGATGGTGCCATTGGTTTCACCTTGGATGATTGTTTAAAGCTCATTCACCTTTAATTTCTTAAATGGAAATCCCTATTTTTCAATGCATATTCTTGTAGCTAATCTCGAGAGCTTTTCAAAACACTATAATAAAGTATTTTTTTATTAAGAACTTTTGGAATTATAAGGCTTGAAAGTTCTAGTATTTTGACATAAAATACAAAATATCTTGTAAAAAATTAAGTTTTCGGTAATGTTACCTTAACACTTTTATGCACAGAATAATGAGACGAATCAATTGGTATAAAAAAAGGCATATTTTCTTTAAGAAAAAATATGTAATTTGCAACACGCATCTGCATACTTTTTCTTAAAAGCAACTATGTCTTTTTTATATAGATATATAAAATAGAATTATTTATTTACTTCAGTTTACAATGCCAAGAAGGAAACAATTGCTTTTATGAAACATGTATATCACATGCTAATTTAGTGTTAAATTATTTTATTATTTTATTATTGCACAAGGTATTGCAAGGTATAAAAACAGTGATTGCCACTTTTTCCATAAGATTCGATATATACATTATGTATGTATGTACGTATATATGTATATGTAGTTTTAACAACTATTTAAAACTTAGCAATAAATCCTATCACACAGATATATTGTAGTATATCATATATTTGTCAGATATGCATATCATATATTTATGCGATTAATATTTAATTGTATACTAGTTTTTTTATCAGACTATAAAGGTCGAAAATTTGGGTCAAAAAATGAATGTGACCTTTTATAGTCTGATAAAAAAAAACTAGTTAAATAAAAAAAAATCTTCCGATGGAAACGAGAAAAACTATCGTAAAACATTGTGTATAAATTTGAAGCAAATCGGTCCAGCCGTTCTCGAGATATTCTGGGAACCGTGAACCGTGTCACATTTTACGTCGGCCACGAGAACAGCGCTCCGAGGGAATAAATTCCCTTAAAAAAATTTGTGAACGTGCCTCAATGTAGATACTTTTAAATTAAAAAAACCGGATCGAATCAAATTAATAGTTTCCAAGATAAAAATTCCCGAATTTCACCTTTTTTTCTTGCGGTCTACTCGTATGTAAGCCCTTAAGTTTGAAGCCTCGATATTAATACAAAACATTAAAACTGCCACTCCACTTGATATTTCACAGGCTCTTCATGACTTTGGATTAATTGAGTCATATCCGAATATCAATGTTGCTCTCCGAATATTTCTTACTCTTCCCGTTTCAACTGCTTCGTGTGAGAGAAGTTTTAGCAAGTTAAAATTAATTAAGAATTATTTAAAATCGACTATCGAACAAGAAATATTGTTAAAAATATTAATTATGATGATGTAATTAACGAATTTGCTGAAATAAAAACCAGAAAAGTACATTTAAAATAAGTATTTTTGTTTATAGATACAAGTAAATAATCTTGTATATTTCTTGTGTGCACAAAAATTATTTATATACAATTGGTATAGTATTTGTTTTATTATTACTTTTCCTCTACATACATACATAATGTATTATCGAATCTTATGGAAAAAGTGGCAATCACTGTTTTTATACCTTGCAATACCTTGTGCAATAATAAAATAATAAAATAATTTAACACTAAATTAGCATGTGATATACATGTTTCATAAAAGCAATTGTTTTCTTCTTGGCATTGTAAACTGAAGTAAATAAATAATTCTATTTTATATATCTATATAAAAAAGACATAGTTGCTTTTAAGAAAAAGTATGCAGATGCGTGTTGCAAATTACATATTTTTTCTTAAAGGAAATATGCCTTTTTTTATACCAATTGATTCGTCTCATTATTTTGTGCATAAAAGTGTTAAGGTAACATTACCGAAAACTTAATTTTTTACAAGATATTTTGTATTTTATGTCAAAATACTAGAACTTTCAAGCCTTATAATTCCAAAAGTTCTTAATAAAAAAATACTTTATTATAGTGTTTTGAAAAGCTCTCGAGATTAGCTACAAGAATATGCATTGAAAAATAGGGATTTCCATTTAAGAAATTAAAGGTGAGTGAGCTTTAAACGATCATCCAAGGTGAAACCAATGGCACCATCTTATGTGCCCCTTCGATCCAAACAACTTTTGTATAAAACATTTCTTCCGAAAACGTCAACTTTCCGAGATAATCCAGGGTCCCGACCTTTTTGTTACACCCGGTATATATATATATATATATATATATATATATATATACATTATTCCTTTATATATATTTATTGTAAAGTATTTTCATATATATAATTGTCAATTACATCAAAAAGATATAAAAAGATACAAATATTGAAAAAATTATAAAAGATTTGTACATTTCTGATGATAAAACAGTGATTATATAAGGTAAAACTCCCTTCTTTGGAATAGTCGAATAGCCAAAACAGTCGATAATGTCAGTATTCTTTAATTACCACCGGGCCCCCGGGCAGTCACGAAAATTTACCCCAGGGTTGTCGGTCTTTAATAGTATCTCGTCGATGATACTAGTTATACCAGAGAGAAACCTGAGAGCGGCCACCGGGATCATTCCGTTCCAGCGGATGTAGAGAGCAGCATATCTGTCTCCCTTCTGATTGGTCAGCCCCCTCTCCTGCGCTAGCAAGAGAGGTTGAGAGTTACGAGGTTGGCAGAACTGAGTTACGACAACCGTTAGAATTGTACTGACTCTCGTGGCTATTGCGTGGTCTGTAATAAAGTATTATTTTATCAGCAGTAATCGAGTGTGCAATTATTCCTCGATACCTCTCGTCAAGACGTCGGTAGTAGGCAGACACCCGGAGGCATAATCGACCTCCTGTGGTACCAAATACCTACATTGGTGACCCCGACTGAAAAACATGCAACGGTTCTTGCACAAATCGCTACCGGAAGCCCGAGTCAGAGATAAATCCTCGTGTGGACCAATCTTCCCCGAGGAACGGACGCAGAAGTAGCGGGTCGAATTACCCGCAAACGCAAGGTACATTCCTATACCCGCGTCCCTGGCTGTTAGTTGCCCACGCTGCGGCCAGCCAGCCTTGCCGCGCCGAAACATTTTTCGGGCGGCCATTTTTCTTGCCGCGCTTTTTGCACGAGGCACGAGGCGTGCACGTGAGACCCCACCGGCGCCCGGGTGGCCTCAGCGGTTCTGCCGTCTGGTTACCACGACCATCCCCTGGTGTGCGTCTGGCCCTTCTCCGCCGCCGCCGTTACCGCTTTCTCCTGATGGTGTGCGACCGGCTTTTCTTCGCCGATGCCACGGATTGACAACGTCGCTGTCGCCTCATCAATTTGATTGCGTGAAGCCAACGACACCGGCGCCTTGGATCCCGTCGTCGTTGAGACATTCAATGCGTGAAGCCAACGTCTCCGGCGCCTTGGGTCCCATCGTCACCGGGGCTTTGGATTCTACCCAGACTACAGTAATTAAACGAAGGATAGTAATCCGCCCCGCGCCATCATTTCTTAACACTCGTGTCGTTTATATCGCCTATATTATTTAACGCTCATGTTATTTATGCTGTTTATCGCTCTCGTTTTGCTAGTAGCTTACTATAAATTTAAAACAATGTCGGACGCGGCTCTTCAAAACTGCGCAGAGGCAGCGGAAGCCCAGCTAAACGCTCAGGGCCCCGATACAGTCACCTCGAACGCGATTGATAATAATATTTTAATTCCGTGTATAGATAACCTATGGGTTCCCAAGCTTCCCCCGTTTTCACAAGTTGACCCAGAATTGTGGTTCATCCAGGCTGAGATTCTCATGAGAAATTCTAGGATCACTACAGAGTCCACTAAAGCCGATACCGTACTCGCTGCACTCGATGTCGAAGTATTGGGACACGTAAGGGACATAATTATTTTAGACCCTTCCCCAACGGATATTTACAAGCAGATTAAAGCTCGAATTATCGCGGCATATGCACCTTCGGTTGAAACAAAATTGCGAAAACTTTTAACGGGACAAGTCGGGACCGACGGAAAACCTTCGTTAATCCTTAGTCGACTGCGCAGTCTTAACGACGGGAACTTAGATGATAATGTAATAAAATCAATTTTTTTGGACCATCTACCACCCAATCACCGCGCGATCCTGATAGCTACGGAAATTACCGACCTCAACCGTCTAGCCGAGACCGCCGACCGAATGGCTGAGAGCAATATCGGAGGCGAGTCTTACGCGTCCGCCGTGAGCACGGAGAATTCACCCCCTCCTTCAAAGACCGAAATTCAGCAACTTATCGCCGATATGATGGCCTCATTTAAAAAAGAAGTTGAAAATATAAGAAAAACGCTAAATTCGTGTTCGCGATCCAACTTCCGCTCTGTGAAAGATTCAAAAAACTAAAACAGCCTTTCCGTTCGGCAAGGGCCTTCAAATTTCTAACCGTCTCCACGTCCGTGATCGTACCAGTGGCCAAATGTTCCTTGTCGATACAGGCGCGGATATCTCTCTTGTACCCGCTATTGATAAGATCAAGGGAAAGCCTTCCGAATTAAAGCTCTTCTCAGCAAATGATACGCGTATCGACACGTTCGGGGAATCTCTTCGTGAGCTTGACCTCGGTTTAAGACGACCAATTCGATGGAATTTTTGCATTGCCGCGGTTCCGTACCCCATCATTGGCGCCGACTTATTATCGCATTACGGGTTAATAGTAGATTTAAAACGACGACGTCTTATAGATTCCACTACTAAATTATATACCCTCGCGATTAAAAAACCAGCCCCGATACATTCGATTAATACGATTAAACCTTCCTCTGAGTTTTCCAAAATACTCAAGGACTTTCCGCAAATAACAGGAGCCTTTCCCCTCTCCCCGCCGTCCAATTGTGACGTGTTTCATCATATTATCACCACCGGCTCTCCAGTCGCTTCGCGCGCTAGGCGCCTTCCTCCTGATAAACTTAAAGCCGCAAAGGCCGAGATTAGTAGTACAATTCTAACGGTCGTCGTAACTCAGTTCTGCCAACCTCGTAACTCTTAACCTCTCTTGCTAGCGCAGGAGAGGGGGCTGACCAATCAGAAGGGAGACAGATATGCTGCTCTCTACACACTCCCCCCCCCGAGTGTTAACGAAATAAATAATAAGTAATATTGCACTAAGCGAATGAGCTTAAGTGTTTGGCCAGGTGTTATTGTACGAGGTTAACAATACCTTAACAAAAAATATATTATGCGCTTAAACGTAATTTGAGCCGACTTATATCTAATAATATTATATAGAATTCTGGCTTACAATTAAATCACTTTGGTTTAGTGGACGGCGCAAATGTAACAGTCTTACGAGAGTGGGTTTTAAGCGCTGGGTTCAGATTTACATTCCGGTTGAGTATGTTCTCGGAGGTTGATGGGGGGTCGGCGGGGTCATCAGGGACAAAATATGCCGGCTTTAATAAATCGACGGACACGCTTTTTGTGTTTCCGTTGATATCAATATTGAATACGCGCTCCGAGATGCGTTGCACTACCTTGTGCGGACCGGTGTACGGACGCTCTAACGCCCTTTTAGCCATATTGCGTAAAAACACATGAGTACAATTATATAAATCTTTAAAATAAAAGGCGCGTTTTTTATGTTTGTGCGCGACGGGAACCGGCCGGACTTGGCGCATATATTCGCGAAACTCTTCAAGGAAATAATTAGGGTTAGGTGTAAAATCATCGGGAAGAAAGAATTCCCCGGGAAGTCGTAAAGTCGTCCCGAACATAAATTCGGCGGGAGACGCATTTGTGTCAGCACGGACGTGCGACCGAAGTCCTAATAGAACGGTAGATAAGGTACGCGTCCAGCACGCATCGGCATGGCACATGATTGCGGCTTTAAGCACCCGATGCCAACGTTCAATCATGCCGTTCGACGCCGGGTGGTAGGCGGTTGTACGAATTCGTTCGCAACCGATTAATGAAAGTAACGCCTCGAATAGGCGAGATTCGAATTGGGCTCCTTGATCCGTAGTTAGTAATCGAGGGGTTCCGTAACGGGAAATCCACGCGTCGTAAAATGCTCTAGCAACGGTTTGTGCGGAGATATCTTTAAGAGGAATTGCCTCGGCCCAACGCGAAAATCTGTCGATCATAGTGAGACAATAAGAGTAACCCTCAGAAGGAGGTAATGGGCCGATAATGTCAATATGCACCTGATCAAATCGCCCGTCGGGAGCAACAAAGTGCTCAGGAGTTAGTTTTACGTGACGAGAGATTTTCGCTTGCTGACACTCGATACAGTTTTTACACCATTTAGCGATATCGCGGTGCATGTCAGGCCAGACATAACGCTGTCGGATAGTGCGATCGGTAATTTTGCCACTCGGATGGGCTGGGTTATGAAACATTTGAAATACTTTAACGCGGAGACTATCGGGGACATATGGCCGGATAGCTTCGCCCGAGATTTCGCAATATACAGTTGTGTGATCTGGGCCCCATTGAATTTTCTTCAACTTTAAAGGATGATCGGAGGCGTTAGCAATCAACTTGAGTTGCTCGTCGTTCTTTTGTAGCTCGGCAAGCTCATTAAGATTAAATTCAACCGGCAAACGCAGGGAATCGATCCGCGAAAGCGAATCCGCGACAACATTTTGTGAACCAGCGACATGTTCAATATGCGTTGTGAACTGCGCGATATATGACAATTGGCGTAGTTGTCGCGGGGACACCTTGTCAGACCGTTGCATAAACGCATACATGAGCGGTTTATGGTCGGTCAAAATTTTAAACTCGCGTCCTTCTACAAAATGACGGAAGTAATTAACGGCTTCAAAAATTGCCGTGAGTTCTCGGTCGTAAGCGCTATACCGAGTTTGCGCGGGGGAGAATTTATGCGAAAAAAATGCTAGGGGCTCCCAAGTATCCCGTTTTTTCTGTTCAAGAACTGCCCCCATGGCGAAATCAGAGGCATCCGCGACTATACGGAGTTCCGCGCCAATATGGGGATGCACGAGCATTGCAGCGTTAGCAAGGCCGTTTTTGGTCTTTTCAAACGCTTCGATTAATTCGTCAGACCATACGATTACACGCTTATCGTTTTTACGCGAGTCGACTAGTAATGCATTTAGTGGTGCTTGAGCTTCTGCCGCGCGAGGGATGTTGCGACGGTAAAAATTTATCATGCCGAGGAAACGGCGTAGGTCGGCGATGGTTTTGGGTTTAGGAAATTTGGTAATCGCCTCAACTTTTTCTGGGATGGGGCTGATTTCTTTACCATTTATTATATACCCGAGAAACTTTAGTTCATGTGCGCCGAACACGCATTTTTCAACATTAAGGCGGAGGTGAAACTCTTTAAGCCTTTGGAATACAATGCGTAAATGTTTAGCATGCTCCTCTGGAGAAGAGGAAGCAATTAGGATATCATCCATATAAATGAAAACAAAATCTAGATCGCCTAAGGCGCGATTTATATAACGTTGAAAGGATTGACCGGCATTACGAAGGCCAAAGGTCATAAATAAGTATTCGAATAACCCGAAAGGGGTTATGATAGCTGTTTTCTCAATGTCCTCGGGGGCCATTGGAATTTGATTATAGGCTTTATATAAGTCGAGGGATGAAAAGATTGTTTTACCGTGTAGATTAACGGAGCAGTCATGCAGGTGGGGGGTGGGGTATCTGTCAGGTCGCGTGATTGCATTTACACCGCGGTAATCGCCGCACACCCGCCAGGTGCCGTCTTTTTTACGGACTAAATGAATGGGACTGGCCCATGGACTGCTAGAGGGGCGGCAAATGCCTGCTTCGACTAAAGCTCTCTCGTGGCTATTGCGTGGTCTGTAATAAAGTATTATTTTATCAGCAGTAATCGTGTGTGCAATTATTCCTCGATACCTCTCGTCAAGACGTCGGTAGTAGGCAGACACCCGGAGGCATAATCGACCTCCTGTGGTACCAAATACCTACACGGACGTATACTGACGCGCCGCCTGAGAAAGTGGACGTCAACTACGTCGTTACGCTTGGTAACGGTACACACATGGTTCGTGTCCGTGCTATGGTTCGTGTCCGAACTACTCAGATGGAGGGGATATGCCAGTCGGCTGACTCGGCACTCGGCAAGCTTGGAGCGGGGGAGAGAAGGGCAGGCATGCGCGATCTGCTGTCACTTTCTCGCTTGAGCTGTGACATAGCTGCTTAGCACGCGCCGGCTATGCCACGATGCCATGCATTTCGGGTATCGCTCCTTGCGTCTCGCCGAGTGCCGAGTCTCGAGTTGGCAAATCGACGATGCGCTATACGTTACATTTACGTTTATATTTACAAATTTCAATGTTTATATTTATAAATAAATAAATATATATATATATATATATATATATTTGAAATTTATAAATATAAAAACTAAAATTCGTAAATGTAATGTATAGAAATCCCCGTTCTGGCCAATATGCTCTTATATAAAAAAAAGTCTTACTTTAAAAACCTTTACTTTAGCATAATAGTATTTAAATTTAATATTTAAATGCATAACAATAATTATATATTAACTATATCAAGAAAAAAAGTAGTTTATAATGTTCTTTTTACTCTTATTAAATTTATATTAGCTATTAATGTTTATAAGCGGCCACGAGCAACAACAAAGAGATATTGGATTAAAATAAAAACAATTTCTTAAATAAACAATACACATGGTTAACGTTTCGACTGTACTTAGTCTTCTTCGGAACGGATTACTACGATAGAAGAAGATAAATATAAAAAAACATGATAATTAATGTTCAAGTTTACATACTAAAACATTAAACATTATTCTAGACTAAAACATTAAACAATTACCTAATAATATAAACAAAGTAAACAGTAATCTAATTAAATCACAAATATAAAAACGCTGGAATAATCGAATAAAACCATAACAAGAGAGATAAATTTATATTTATATTGAGAAGTGGTAAAATCTCTTCCGTCAGGAAAAGAATGTAAAGAATTATTAACGGAGGTATTCTGATTCAAAAGATCTTTAAAATATATATTTTTCAGGAACTTTTTATAGGGAAACGAAGAAAGTGAATAACGTTAAACTTTGCATGTTCTTTTCACCTTATTTAAAAAATTTATTTTTATTTTTTAAATAACAAAATAAATGCTCTTCTTTTCTGTTATATCCTGGTCACATAAATGACAGACAGTGTAAATAATTCTTGCTGTTCTAGGTATCTGAAACGCAAAAAGCTAAAATTTTCTTATTCAGAAGAAGTATATGTGGCTATCGTCTGAACTAGAAATAAACCAATATTTCCATTCTAGGTTCTAGGCGGCCTTTTTATCAAAAATATTATTAATCAATATTAAATAAACCATTTACGATCTGAGCTTAGATTTTATAGTAGCCTAATATTTTTTATATACTATATATTTACATATTTTTCTAACTTTAATCAATTATGCGCCGACTAACTTGTCAGACTTACAACACAGCTCTTATTGGATTAATAAAATTCCCTCACACCCCTCTCATTAAATCGATTTAAATAATAGTAATAGAATTTACTACTCCAACAGGAGCTGTGTTGTAAGTCTGACAAGTTAGTCGGCGCGCAATTTATTAAGATTGGAAAAAATATAGGTACGTGTAATACACAAAAAATATTATTAGGCTATTAAGATCCAAACTCGGATCGTACACGGCTTATTTAATATTGATTGATTGTATAACGGTTATAAAACGGTCTTATTTCTCTTATATTATTAAAAATATTATAACTTTTTTCAAAATTTTGTTAATATTTTATTAAAAGAAAAAAACTAATAAACGTATAATATATGTTTATTCTAGTTCAGACAATAGCCACACTTATTCTGAATAAGAAAATTTTTGGTTTTTGGGTTTCTGATATCTATAGAACAGCTAGAATCATTTACTCTGTCTGTCATTTACACCTTCTAGTGATCAGGATGTAACATAGAACAGAAGAGAATTTTTCTTACTTAAAAAATAAAAATATATTCTTAAAATAAGATTAAAAAACATGCAAAGTTTAACGTTATTCGTTTTCTTTGTTCCCCTATAAAAAATTCCTATGTATAAAAAATACTTATTTTTTAAGACCTTTCAAACCAGAATACGCCCTTAATTTATTATTTGTTATTAATATATTGTTATTGGACTTGGTTAGAGGAGCGAGTGTGGTGTGTGCGTGTGGATGAGGGGCGGCGAGAGCGAGTGAGAGTGTAGGCAGTAATAGAAAGCGTGGCGGGCGTTAAAGAGTTGGATAGGTAGAAGGAATAATAGAGAATCAGGATAGGATAATAACGGAAGTTGAAATCACAGGAATATTATAGTAAAAAAGTGTTAAAGGTAAAGGTGAGAGCGTGAGGTTAGGGTGCGAAGGGGGGAAAGAGCTGCGTGTGCGTTCCAAAAGAGAGCGAAATTTGCGTTGCGTAGACAGTGCAGGTGGCGGCACTGGGCGCGTTCGGCGAGCCAAACTGCTCGGGAATAGTTGAACGTGATTGGTTCTTATAAGAACCAACCAATCAGCGCGGCGTTCGCTGAGCGAGTTCATTGGCGTGATAGATTGAGCATAGAGATGTACAGCGAATTGGCGAGCGAGATGGACGAGAGCGAATTGATAGCGGATGTGAATGGGTGCGCAGATAAGATTGTAGATAAGTCAGGAAAGAAAAAAACGGATAAAGAAGCTCATGTTGCTCCAAAAGAAGAGAAAAGAGGAAGAGGAAGGCTTTCAAAGGAAGAACTGAGAATGAGGGAAAGAGCGAATTCGACCAGCATATTAGATTTTGTGAGAAGTGAAAAGGATATGGCATGTGAATTGGAGAAAGCTAAGAGGAAAAGAGAGGAGGAAGTACAGAATGGGAAGGACATCTTTAAGAGAGATAACAAGACGATAGAACGCCTCCAGGCTTGGATAAGCGAATAGTAGGAACCGGACCCGAGGGTGAGGAGAGAGAAGGGGACGGAGACAGGATGGTGCTGAAGAAGAATGAAGCGGACGGTTCGATGATGGCAATCTTGAGAGAAATAAATGCGGAGCTGAAGGATATGAAGATGGAGATGAAAGGGATGAAAGAGAGAATGAGCAAATTAGAGGAGGGTTGGACCAAAAGAGAAAAAAAGTTGGAGGACAGAATGGATAAGTTAGAGGTTAGGCTGCGGAAGATGGAACAATCAAAGGAAGACATAGTCGTGGGCGAAAAGGGGGCCAAAATTGAAGAGATTGTAGGAAAGGGTGACAGAGTTAGTAAAGAAGAGCGAAAAAAGCATAAGAGATAAGAGGGAAAGAAGAAACAAATTTGTAATTAGAGGATTGCAAAAGGAAGACAGTAGATGTATAAGGGAAACAGCAGAGACATTTCTGGAAAAGAAGTTTGGAGTTAAGAAGAAGGTGAAGAATATGCAAACATCAGGTAAGGAAGGAAAGGAGGTAATTGTTGTGGAAATGGACTGCTGGGATTCGAAGGAAATTGTAATGAAATCAAAGAGTAAGCTAGGAAGCAGAAAAATTTTCATTGATCACGATCTGTCGTTCGAGGAAAGAGAGGTGCAAAGATTGATAAGAGACCGCGCGCGGAAAGAAAAGATGGATGGAAAACAGGTAAAAATAGGATACAAGAAATTAGAAATACAAGGAAGGAAGTATGTGTGGAATGATGAGGAGAACGCACTTATAGAAAAGGAAAATTTCTGAAGGGCAGCCAATTAAAGGATGAATCGAGGAAAATGGTAGATGATGAAGAGCGTAAGAAGGACAATGGAAGACTGGAGAGTGAGAATAACAGGAGAAGAAGGGTTTTATTCTGGAATGTAGCCGGTTTAGAGAGACAGGACAAGGATTTTTGGAATTATATAATACAAAATGATTTTGTAGGTTTATGCAAGACATGGCTAGAGGAGAAAGGTTGGGATAGGATTAAGGACAAATTACCAGGGTCTCACGAGTGGGTGAACATAAATGCGGGGAGGGAAAAGAAAAAAGGTAGGGCGATTGGCGGAATTTTGATAGGAGTAAAGAAAAGCTGGATTAGGTGTTACGATGTGGTAAAGACTGCAATGTTATCAGATGGCATTGCTCATACATGGCTTTCAGCAGATGGTACAATGCTGAATATTTTCACAATTTATAATAAAGGCCTGGTGAATGATTTAGAGACAACATTAAAGAAAATTACTGAAAGGCATGAGCGAGAAGGAATAATCATAGGAGGCGATTTTAACATAAGGATAGAGGAGTTTGGAAGGGACAGACTGGCGGACTGTGATGTGGAAAGGAAAAGCAAGGATAAAGTAGTATGTAATGGAGGTAGGCAGTTTACGGATATGATGGATAAAAGAGACTGGTATATACTAAACGGTAGAACAATGGGGGACTGGGAAGGCGAATTTACTTATGTAGGTGCGAGAGGGAGTTCGGTAATCGATTATATTATTGTAAACGAATACATACATGACAAAGTGTTAGAATTTAAGGTAGACGACAGGGTGGACTCAGACCACTTACCCTTGGCAATGAAGATGGAGGGGACTGGAAGACAAGTTGCAGAAGAAGGATAAGAAGAAGACGAGGAACTAAATACCGTGAGGAAAATAATAAATTGGGACAAGGAAGCAAGGAGACTATATTTCGAGAGAACGACGGAGCCAGGGAGCGTGGAGTGGCAAAAGTCGTGGTCGATAGAAGAGAAATGGAGAAGAATAAAAGAGCTCATACATAGTGCATTTATAAGGAGGTTAAAAAATCGAGGAGGAAAGAAATAGGTCATAAGGACTGGTGGAGCAAGAGTTGCACGAGGAAAAAAAGGGAGGTTAAAAGAAAGTACAAGAGATGGAAGAAGGGGAAAGGCAGAAGAGAAGACCATATGGAAGGAAGGAGAGACTTTAGGGAGTTGTTAGAGAGGAGAAGGAAAGACAAAAGAGCGGAAGAAGAGGAGGAGTTGAGAAATTTGAGGAATGAAAAAGATATTTGGAGGTTTATAAACAGGCGAAAAAAAAAGAAGGAATGGACGGAGAACAATATTCAAGGAGAAGAGTGGAAAAAGCATTTTATGAAGTTATTGGGAGGCACGGAGAAGGAGATAATAATGAAGGAGAACGGAACTGAGAGAAAGATAGGTGAAGAAGGGGACGGTACAACTGCTATGGAAGTACGAGGTGAGAAACACGAAAGGTACGAGCAAGAAGAGGAGAGAGAGTTAGAAGAGGAGGAGATAGCGGACGCAGTAAAAAGGATGAAATTAGGCAAAGCAGCTGGAATAGACGGAATCCCGATGGAAGCTTTGAGGTTTTGTGGTTCAGCGGTGAAGGGTTGTCTGGTAGACTTAATAAAGCAGATATGGAAGGAAGGAACTATTCCATCGGAGTGGAAAATGAGCATAGTGGTACCGCTGTATAAGAGAGGAGATAAAGAGAAGGCAGAAAACTACAGAGGAATTTCACTGCTGTGCTCAGCATATAAGGTGTATGCCGAAATTCTGAGGAATAGATTAAAGGAAGTTATAGAAGCGAAAGGAATGCTGCCTGAAAGTCAGGCGGGCTTCAGGAAGGGAAGATCTACCATGGACAACATGTTTATTCTGAACCACATTGTACAGAAGGAGAAAGTAAAGGAACGTGGAGATGACAAGGTGTTTGCTCTTTTTATCGACTTGAAAGCCGCTTTCGACAAGGTGGAGAGGGGAAAATTATGGAAGATACTGGAACAAAAAGGGGTTGGCAGTAGCTTGTTAAACAGGATTAAAGGTCTGTATAAAGAAACGGAGACATCAGTCAGGACAAACAAGGGGATTACGAGAAACTTCATCACAAAGATTGGTGTGAGGCAGGGTTGTGTTCTGAGTCCAGACCTGTTCAGTCTTTATATTGCGGATTTAGACGAGGCGTTAGAGAAGCAAAATATAGGTGGTATTGTATTGGGCATGTACAGGGTATGGTCGTTAGCTTACGCGCGCCGACGACATGGTTCTACTGGCCAAAAATAAAGAGGCACTGGATGATATGATGGATATACTGAAAAGATTTTTGAAGGATAGAAAGCTAGAACTGAGTACAGAAAAAAAAAAGGTCATGATTTTTAATAGTGGTGGCAAGTTAGGTAGAAATTGGAAATGGGGTAAGGAAAGAATAGAGGAGGTGAAAACTTTTAAGTATTTGAGGTTCACGTTTAATAGAAAAGGAAATTACACGGATCATATGAAAGAAATGGGCAGGAAAGGAAGATTAGCAGCAAATAAGGTATGGGGCCTCGGTGAAAGAATATGTAAAGATGATTTTAAGAGGAGACGGACATTGTTTAATTATCTAGTCAAAAGTGTTAAGGAATATGGGGTGGAAGTATGGGGGTGGATGGAGAAAAGTGAGTTAGAAAAGGTCTGGCTGGACTACATCAGATGGATTTTTAGAATAGAATTTTGTATGCCGCGGTATATGATCTTGAGAGAGTTGGGCCTAAAGAAATTAAAAATTGATTGGGGATTAAGAGCCATGAAGTATGAAAAGAGGAGCAGAGAAAGTAGTTCGAATAGGCTAATGGCGGCATGTTGGGAAGAAAAAGATAAAACGGAGAATAGTTCGGGCAGTGGGAAGAAAGATCTATTCAGTAGTGAAAGGGAAAGTTATTTTAATAATTTGGGGTGGGGTCTTGAAGCGATAAGAACTGCAAGAAGGGAAGGTATCGACATGCTCAGGGTAATAAGAGAAAGAGAACAAGATTTACAAGAACAAACTATCGACAGTAAGATTAGAAATGCGCGGTACAATATAAGATACAAGGAGCTGGGTATAGCGTGTAATAAACCAAGATATTTATTAAATGTAAATATGGACAAGACAATGTCGGGTGATGGTATTAGAACGTTGATAGGATTGAGGTGCGGTAATATGGAGGAAGCAAATAAAATGGTTGGGGGAGGATGTAAAAAGCTGTGGATTTTGTAAGCTGGGTAGGGATAATCTGGAACATTATGTAGGTGAATGCACGGTGGTTAGCGATTGGTTTGTAAATCTGGGTAAGAGCTATAGGGAAAGACTAGTTACATTATGTAACGATGAATTAGAAACAGAAAAAGGGAGGATACTAAAAAGGCTTTGGAAAGAGAAGGAGAGGAAGCGGAGACAGGTTAGAACATAAGCGAACGCGAGCGAATGAAGTCTGATAATAGCGGAGGTTTTGTAGTTTATATGGTGTGGATGGATGAGTGCTTAAGGTTTATTGTAAACCAAGTTCCTTTTCTTGGCTATAAGCTTGAAAATAAATATATATCTATCTATTAATATATTGTTATTAATTATATACATATAAGTATTAGAAAGCATATGGTATAAAATAATTTCAATATTCAAATTATTGTAATAATAATAAAGAAATCAATTATCTACATTTTCTTTTGTGTGTGTATGTGTGATGTTATCGACAATAGTTTTTTTGCACGTTTACATTTTTTTGCAGATTTTTTACACGCTTAATTTTCACAAATGTGATGCCAAATACAGACAAGATTTTTGTTTATCTGTTATAAGCGTTATTTTGAATGCAAGATTTTAATAATCAAACGTTTTTAATAATCAAACATTTTCAAACTGCAAGCGAGGGACAAGCAATATCATCTACAGCATGTATCCTTAAAATACTACGATCTTTTCTAGCAGCACTAAGCACTAGCGTATAATTTGTCCGCCGACATTACGAATTTCTTCTGCTGCAACACATAAAATGTTGAACAGTTTTCTCGAATGGTTGTAATAACATCTGTATGTCCTTGCATTATTAATTCGTTAAGGTATTGCTCACATTCTCATTCTAAAATAATAATCTTATTAAAAAATGTTTATTCTTCTTTAAAGAAGATACTGTCTTAAATGTTCTTCTTTCAAAAAATTTTGACAGACTTGGAAGAAAGAGTTTATATATAGAGACAGAGAAACTTATCTTAATTTTTAAAATATATTTTAAATTTCTTTAATGCATTTAATGCGCGTGTGAGTATGAAAATGCAATTTGTCTTTCTAAATATAATAAATATTATTTTTTAAAAGACGATAATAATCAACAGCAAGACGTTTGTGTGTGATAAAAAATTTACAACGTAAAAATACATCACAAATATATATATAATTATATGTAAAATATGTCTGTTTAATTAATAATATTTACGATGTTTAGAAAGATAAATTAAATTTTCATATTCACACGCGTGTGGCCGGGGCGTATTAAAAAAGAGATGTGGCCTCGGAGAGTTAATGATGCAAGGGCATGCAGACGTTGTTACAATCGTTCAAAAAAACTGTTCAACATTTTATGTGTTGCAGAAGAAATTCGTAATGTCGGCGGACAAATTATACGCTAGTGGCTAGTGCTGCTAGAAAAGATCGTAGTATTTTAAGGATACATGCTGTAGATGATATTGCTTGTCCCTCGCTTGTAGTTTGAAAATGTTTGATTATTAAAAACATTTGATTATTAAAATCTTACATTCAAAATAATGCTTATAGCAGATAAACAAAAATCTTGTCTGTATTTGACATTACACTTGTGAAAATTAAGCGTGTAAAAAATCTGCAAAAGAAATGTAAACGTGCAAAGAAACTATTGTCAATAACATCACACATATACACACAGAAGAAAATGTAAATAATTGATTTCTTTATTATTACAATAATTTGAATATTGAAATTATTTTGTGCCATATGCTTTCTCACACTTATATGTATGTGATTAATAATAAAACATGTTAATGACAAATAATAAATTACAAAAGCGTATTCTGGTTTGAAAGATTTTAAGGACGTTCTCCGGAAAATCGATTTTTTCTAGATTTTCTTGAAACTGTGAATATACATTAATTTATAGGTGTGCTTTATGTGTAGTATAAATTTTAGTACCTCTTGCGGTATTAAAAATCGAGATACTGAGCTTCAAAGTTTTAACTTTTAACACGGAATTCCTATTCCGAGATATTGTGAAACAGACATTTTAATAAATTGTGAAAAAAGTTTTTTCTAAATGTTTTTGAAAGACTAGTATATGATGCTTTATATAAAAATAGAAATTAATAATATGCGATAAGTTTCAATATTTTTGCGGTACTTGTTTTCGAGAAATACTTGTAAAGTACGCGATTTGAAGTTAACTTCTTATTTTTTAGTTGTTGTATGTAATATTTAGTAAATTAACTTTAGTAAAATAAATTTTTTTTTTTAAGCATGAATACAAGTTGAGTATGACTGGAGCCGGAGAAGGTCTTTAAAAATAGGTATTTTTCAGGAATTTTTTATAGGGGAACGAAGAAAGCGAATAACGTTAAACTTTGCATGTTCTTTTAATCTTACTTTAAAAATCTATTTTTATTTTTTAAGTAAGAAAAATACTCTTTTTTGTTATTTTTATGTTATATCTTGATCACTAAAAGACATAAGTATGAGAAACGAAGTAAATGATTCTAGCTGTTTTAGGTATCAAAAACGTAAAAACCAAAAATTTTCTTATTCAAAATAAGTGATATGGCTATCGTCTGAACTAGAATAAACATTTTTTTTTAAATAAAATACTAATAAAATTAAAAAAAAAGTTATAATATTTTTAATAAAAAAGCCGCTCAGAATGGAAATATTGATTTAGTTCTAGTTCAGACGATAGCTACACTTTTCCTGCGGAATAAGAAAATTTTAGTTTTTTGCGTTTCAGATACCTAAAACAGCTAGAATTATTTACATCGTCTGTCATTTATAGTGACCAGAATATAACAGAAAAAAGAGCATTTTTGTTACTTAAAAAATAAGAATAAATTTTTAAAATAAAGTGAAGAAAACATGCAAAGTTTAACGTTATTCACTTTCTTCGTTTCTCTATAAAACATTCATGAAAAATATATATTTTAAAGATCTTTTAAATTAGAATATCTCCGTTAATAATTCTTTACATTCTCTTCCTGACGTGTGTGTGAAGCTATCGTCTCATTTTGCAGAAACTCACAAATTATTGAGAGTTCTGGCTTCCTTTTCAATAGTTCTAGAGTTCTTGATATTTTAAACAAATAGTTCTGGCCATTAAAGCCAAAAAACGCGTCAGTACAAACTGAGACGCTATATAGGTTCACGCAGCGTCTCACTTTGTCCTACACAAGTTCCACCACTGTATCTCATCAGATTTTGCAAGATCTATAGTTCTATAACAGTTCTATAAAGAGTTCTGCCATATAAAAGCAAAAAAATTAATTATAAGGTACTAAAAAAAAATTACAATGCAACGAGACGCCAGTTGAAATCTCGGAGTTCCGGTTCATGTAAAATATTTTTTGAGTAGTTTTGAGCATATTGAAACATTTTCTAAAGAGTTCCGAGCGTTAGAATCTTTGTGTTATATTTAAAAAAATTAATATTAACCGAAAAGTAATCATGACAGTAGAAGATGAGACGTTGTGCAAAATCTCGGAGTTTTGGCTTATATAAAATATTTTTCGTATAGTTCTGAGCATACTAAAGCATTTTCTAAAGAGTTCCCGCCACTAGCTACGTTGTATATATATGTTTATTAATTTTAGCAAACACTAGCTACGTTGTATAATTTTTAAATAAATTAATACCGCTCGAAAATCAGGAATTTATCGAAAATAAGGTAAGACGCTGGCCGTATTTTGACAGTTCTGTGAGTTCTGTTACAATTCTCGTGTAGTTCTGAACATGTTCTAACGTTGTCCCATTTTATTCTGGCAATAAGCATTATTTATTCATTTTTTAAATAATTCTTATCGCTTGAGAAAGACCCTATTCTCGATAAATTCCTGACTTTCGACGTTATAAATTTATTTAAAAATTATACAACATTGCCGATGCCCGGAACTCGTTAGAAATTGTTTTAGTATGCTTAGAACTGTACGAAAAATATTTTATATAAGCCAGAACTCCGAGATTTTCTACAGCGTCTCACCCATATACCCGTAAATGCGTCTTTCTTGGGCGATAAGAATAATTATTTAAAATATGAATAAATAATGCTTATCGTCAGAACTTTTTAGAAAACATTAGAACACGTTCAGAACTATACGAGAATTATAATAGAACTCACTGTTACCCATGTGTATTGTTTATTTAAGAAAGTATTTTTATTTTTACCCAATTATCCTTCTGTTGTTGCTCGTAATTTGACCGCTTGAACATGCATAGGTAAAATAAATTTAATAAGAGTGCAAGAAACATTATAAACTACCATTTTTTTCTCAATATAGTTAATAATATAATTATTGGTATGCATTTAAATATTAAATTTAAAATTTATTATGCTAAAGTAAAGGTTTTTAATGTAAGACTTTTTTAAATAGAAAAGCATAGAACGGTGATTTCTATACATTACATTTACGAATTTTAGTTTTTATGTTTATAAATATTTATTTAATTAATTATATTTACAATCTTTATATATTTATAAATTTTAAATATATATACATATATATATATATATATATTTATTTATTTATTTAGTTATAAATATAAAAGTTAAAATTTGTAAATATACAAGCAAATGTGTGTGTGTAACGTATAGCGGGTATAGCGTATCGTCGATTTGTCAACTCGAGACTCGGCACTCGGCGAGAGACACGAGACGCGATACCCGAAATGCGTGACATCGTGGTATAGCCGGCCCGTGCAAAGCGAAACGTCACAGCTCAAGAGAGACAGCAGATCGTATGTCTGCCCTTCTCTCCCCGCTCGAAGCTTGCCGAGTGCCTAGTGTACACGGACAGAGGAGGGGCTTGCGCGACCAGCATATCCCCTCCATCAGTAGTTTGGACATGAACCATAGCATGGATACGAACCCATATTAGTAGGGGAGCCCAGAGGGCTAAATGGCGATTTACTCGAGCGTCGTAGGAACCTATTGGATTTTGAAGATTAGATGGTAGAAAGAAAAAAAGGTTATATAATGTACACCCTTTCACCGGTGGGGGAAGCGTCTACAGGAATAGTCACATAAAAATACTCGAGCGCGTCAGATATTGATAGTGTATATGCCCCACGTGTCTCTGATATTGGAGGTATGTTAATCTGCCGGTTTGCATGGTGAGGGTGGCTGTACGGAACGGTTGAAAACGGGAAAAAAAAACGACCGCGCTCGAGAATGTCAAGGTGACGTTGTTTTTTTTCAAGTTTGTGACCCTCCCACTCCCTTACGTCACGCTCAAATCGTCAGATTATTGAAATGCACACTTTTCAGCATGTTATTAACCCACCTTACCTTAATCTGATGCGCTCGAGTATTTCTAACGATCGATTTTTTTTTACTATTCTGATCGGCTGCCCTAGACGCGCGATCCTATATTAAGGGCTTATATATAGTGGAGGTACTCAACAGGGTGCAAGGTATCCCCCTATATGTTAATTTGTCGCGCTCGAGTAAATCACCAAATCCCCTATTGGGCTCCCCTACTATATATCGTTACCCGAGTCCTCTCTGATCGTTACCGAGCGTAACGCCGTAGTTGACGTCCACTTTCTCAGAGGGCAGATTAGGACTGTTTCAAAACCGGAAACAGAGAGAGAAAGAGCGAGCGAGTAAGAGAGATAGAGCCATACACACACGCGTGCGCGTGACCGTAAATTGCAACGAAACGAGGAGAGGAGAGCGAGTAAAGCAGAGTAAGGACGAACGGACGGATGGCCGATGCTATCCGGAGAAAGGAAAAACGTGCCCCATAAACTAGAAGAAGAAGAAGAAGACGAACGGACGGAGAGAGAGCGTGGCTCGCGCGAACGGAGAAAGGCAGTCGCAGGAAACAGAAAACCGTGTCGTCACGGTATACCCTGGGTGCGTTTCGCTATTCACTCGCAGTACTGGCAGCACTGTAAATCCGTTCCAATATACGCGGCAGTAAGCTGTCAAAGCGTTTTCGTGTTCATGTGACGTCATAGATTTTGTCGTCACTTTCTACTTTCATTACTGCAGCTCGCGAGGTGAGGCATTCGCAGTAAGAACATGGCGGCTATGGCGGCACCTTTGAAAAAATTGGTCCTTACCTATGTGAACCTGGCACCTGACTTTCGAAAAATTAATTTTTTTACGGAAAACATTAGCATTTGGTTTGTAGTTGTTTGTAGTAACAAAAATTTCGTTTGTAGTTTAATACATTAAAAATTATAAACATTTAAAAAATTACTCGCACCCCACTTTAAGACAACTGAAATCCGCTTGCGCCATTTTCTTCAAAATTGTTTGTAGTTGTTTGTAGTGCTTTTCTTTTCGTTTGTAGTTGCACTGTTCAAAGGTTATTATATTTTTGCAGTAAACAAAAAGAGTAACTTTGCCAATTTTGGAGATATCTCAAATCAGCTTGCGCCATCTTCTTCAGAATCATTTGTAGTGCTTTTCTTTTTGTTTATAATTGCACCATTCAAAAGTTATTATATTTTTGCAATAAACAAAAAGTGTAACTTTGCCAATTTTGGAGATATTTCAAATCCGTTTGCGCCATCTTCTTCAGAATCATTTGTAGTGCTTTTCTTTTTGTTTATAGTTGCACCATTCAAAAGTTATTATATTTTTGCAATAAACAAAAAGTGTAACTTTGCCAATTTTGGAGATATCTCAAATCCGCTTGTGCCATTTTCTTCAGAAACGTTTGTAGTTGTTTGTAGTGCTTTTCTTTTTGTTTATAGTTGCACCATTCAAAAATTATTATATTTTTGCAATAAACAAAAAGTGTAACTTTGTCAATTTTGGAGATATTTCAAATCCGTTTGCGCCATCTTCTTCAGAATCATTTGTAGTGCTTTTCTTTTTGTTTATAGTTGCTCCATTCAAAAGTTATTATATTTTTGCAATGAACAAAAAGTGTAACTTTGCCAATTTTGGAGATATATCTCAAATCCACTTGTGCCATCTTCTTCAGAAACGTTTGTAGTTGTTTGTATTGCTTTTCTTTTTGTTTGTAGTTGTTCAAAAGTTATTATATTTTTGCAATAAACAAAAAGAGATAATTTTGAGAGACAATTTTGAAGATATTTTAAACGAAACGGAACGAAAACTATTACAAACAACTACAAACAATTCTACATTGAGTCGCGCAATTAGTTTTAAAATATTTCCAAAATTGGCAAAGTTACACTTCTGGTATATTCCAAAAATATCATAACTAGATATATATAGAACAGTGCAAATACAAAAAAAGAAAGCACTACAAACAACTACAAATGATTCTGAAGAAGATGGCGCAAGCGGATTTGAGATATCTCCAAAATTGGCAAAGTTACACTTTTTGTTTATTACAAAAATATAATAACTTTTGAATGGTGCAACTATAAACAAAAAGAAAAGCACTACAAACAACTACAAATGATTCTAAAGAAGATGGCGCAAACGGATTTGAGATATCTCAAAGTAAAGTGCAAGTAATTTTTTTAATTTTTATCATTTTTAATGTATTAAACTACAAACAAAATTTTTGTTACTACAAACAACTACAAACAAAATGCTAACGTTTTCTGTAAAAAAATTAATTTTTCGGAAGTTGGGTGCCAGGTTCACATATAGGTTTGGTCCTTGTGGACCTGGAAGGCAACAACGAGAAATATACAGTAATCGTTAGTCACGAAGATGCGGAAAAAGCCCGAAAAGATTACTACTACTACTACTAAATTAATATAATTAATATAATAATAAATAATTTCGATATTTTTATAAATCTGAAAACTGTTATTTATTTTATAGACATGACTTTTGCAACATTATTGTTTAAGTACAAGATTTTTTTTATATATTTAGAATAGGTGCTCTTATCGTCGTGTCACGTCGTGTCTAAGATAGGTTAAGATAGGTTATATTTCTTTCTTATACGGGTGCGTTTCGACATTCACTGGCAGTACTGGCAGTACTGTGGTCGTCGTTCCGTTATTCCAGCCTGAAAGTAACAACAGCAATATAGAAACGCTCCTGCAGTTCTACTCAATGACGTCATATCGTCAGTACTTACAGTGAATATCGAAACGCACCCCCTGTCGTCGTCGCCGTCGTCGTCGTCATCGTTATCGTCATCGTCGTCGTCGTCGTCGTCGTCAACCTACGACGCAGCGTTCTCTTTTGGCGTCAACGATTGGAGAAGGACGAGGACAAGTTAGTCGTGTAGGTTAGTACGCCAGCGAAACGATAATTAGTTAAGGAACTTTACGGTGCCCTTGCCTCGTCTATGATTATTTCACGTGAAACGTTGCTCTGTTTCTGTAGGACTATTAGGCTATTCTCATCTACGCGCCTGACGAAAGAACGGTGGTGTACGATTTAGAAAGCTGCCTGCCATTTTCCACGCATTTCTGGAAATACGCGACCGAGACCTTCCGTTCCGACGAGGCGTTACGACCCGAATGTCACAGAAGATTCCGTCTGGTGCCCGCCAGCGTGTACCTATAGCAGTTTGCGTCGAATCGGCATCACATGAAACGCAAGGACGGCACTTGGATCAAGACACCGCTGGATTATCCTCCGATCTCGACACCAAGATTAAAATATAAATCGAAAATGTGACTGATCAAGTTTTACAAGATTTTTTAAATACATTTATTATACACAAATTAATTTTACACGATTCAGCAATTTTCAAACACTTCATATACACATTTTTGAACATTTTTGCATTTATATATTTATTCTTTTAAGTTACATCTGTTTTTTGTCATCAATATATATTTTTTACGAATCAATAAATATTTTTTACGAAAGGAACTCTTGTGCACCAATTACCACTGAAAGAATTTGTTTATATTTTATTATTTGTAAATAAACTATAACTGTAAGAATTACTGTACAACATTTTCGGTATTTAAATATGAAATATTTTATTTTTCTCATTGTATAAGAATAATTCACTCATAAAAAAGTCATGTAAGGTTTCATTGTTGACATTTTTTCGCGATGCTGATTGCTTTTTTATTGCACTTATTTCGTAAACATCTATCATTACTTATTTTGACAGTTTGTGTATTAATTCGTTAATAGTATAATGTAATAGAAATTGTATAATTAAAGCTAAATAACACGCGCGTAGCGCGCGTCTGTCATGTCTAATTATATAAAATATACACATTTGCATTAAAACACGTTTGAGTTTTGCCGCTGAATATACCACTTCCGGTTTTGAAACAAATGGCGACGGTTAGTCCGATCCCTCTCTGGAGGATCCCTAGACGTCCTCCGAAGCCGGATGGCCGCTCTCAGGTTTCTCTCTGGTTATACTATGGTGACGGTGTCCAGACTCTTTTTATAGGGACTCTAGAAATTCTGTTTCTATTGCCTGTTGCCCACTGTTGCCTGGCATTGTGCAAGGGGCTTTAAGCCGTGATCAGACTACGACTACGGATTGGGATTGAGATTGGATTGAAATTTAATCAATCAGAATAAAGAAAACTAACTTCAAGTTTAGTGAACTTTGCTGTAATTGGTCAAATTTCAATCCAATCTCAATCCCAATCCGTAGTCTGATCACGGCTTTACGCGTTACGCGGAAAATTCAGTTCATGTAACCGCACCTTAATGCGGGGTTCACAATGTAAATCGCAGTCGTGAGTCGCAAGAATTGACCAATCACAATCTAATTTGAGAAGAATAATCGACTGTGATTGGTCAATTCTTGCGATTCACGACTTTGCGACTCCCATTGGGCGCGTTCAGCAGACACAACTGTTGAGTTCGTCTTATCAACTAGGCGTTGATTGGTCGGTTCTAAAAGTAAGAGCCAATCACGTTCGACTGCTACTGAGCGGCCCAGCAGGGCGATTCTTTAACTCCTTAACGTCCTTAACGACAGTTTCGGTATCGTTGCGCAGCATTTTTACCGTATATAATACCTGCGCAACGATACCGAAACTGTCGTTAAGGACGTTAAGGAGTTAGAGAATCACCCTGCAGGGGGCTGTTGAACGCGCCCATTTGGTGCGTTCAGCAGAACAAACCGCTCAGTAGCAATCGAACGTGATTGGCTCTTACTTTTAGAACCAACCAATCAACGCAGATTGTTGATAAGACGAGACTCAACAGTTGTGTCTGCTGAACGCGCCCATTGTAGACGGACACTAATTATTGGACTAGTGCAGAACTGCAGCGAAAAAGAACAGACCATCTGTCGATCTGTCGTGTAGTCTGAATCCGCCATTACTGACCCTTCGGGCATTTCTTATATCTCATGGAGTGATGGGTGTTATTGGTGTTCGCCATTGTTAGTAGCAAGTGATAGACATTTGGTATAAAATGCTGTCAAGATTGGCTCTTCGCAATGGTAAATCAATTGTGATGTTTCTCATTGTATTTTTGCATATTATGTTATACAACACACTTGTGATGGATGGACAGTTTCGTTAATTATAAATTAAAGTTTACTTTTTCTGTTATGTAATGACACACAAATACATTCATAATTTCAATATCTTCCAAACTTATATGTCATAAATTTTATTTATATATTATGTACTAGTTATGTAATATTTAAGCTTACGATCCTTCAAAAATAAAATGTTAATCTTTTTTATAGACAATCTTTATGCTCTGTATTATATTGACAATATTGACATGTTTCAAGAAATTGAAGTTGCTTCTTTGATGTTTTCAAATAATATCATGTAATTTTCGTTTTATCCTTCTCTTTCATATTTATATACAAAAATCTATTTTATTGTAACTGTTGCAAAGTGTATAATATAATTTATTTAAAATTTATCTCTTAACTCTTTGTGATAACATTATATATTTTCTATCGTAGCTCAGTTGCTGTCCACTGCTGTACGTGGAGCACAAAGTGCTTCGTCAGTAGCAACGGAACCAACTCGTCCTAAACGTTTGATTGACCCGTCTCCAGTTAGACATGGATTTATACCTGAGGAGTGGTTTCAAGCATTCTATCCAAAAACTGGTGCATCAGGTAAGTAATCGCTATTAGATAATACCTAATAATTATAAACCTGTCTTAGAATAATGTATATATTTCTATGCCATATATAGGATTTTTATAACGAGAAAATGATTTCTTATATCAACAAATTCACATAAATAATGATTTCTCACATTTATAGAAAATTACATAAATATAAAATAAAATATTTTTAGGTAAAGCTTTATATTTGATAAGATCTACTTTAAAATTAAAAATTAATAATTTTTTTTGTTAAAATTGAATAAATCTATATGAATTTTTGCTAGAAAATTTTTTATAATGGTGTTTATCTAAATAAATAAGAAAAATAATTTAAGATTCTATTTGAAAGATAAACATTGATGCTTTATATAAAATTTTTAGTTTATGCAAATTATTTATTATTAATTTTCTCCTTAAGGGAATCTTCCGTTCCCTAAATATTAATTTAAGAAATACTGTTGAGTTATATATTATATTATAATATTTTGTGCATAAGAGAGAGAAAGAGAGAAATTCTTGAAAATAACTCCTTACAGAAGACAAATATATTAAGTTTCTTCAAATTGTTGTTTCATACAAAAAGAAATTTTGTATAAAAAATCTATTTTACACTTTTAACTTGTTTTCTTAAAAATCAAGTTTTCTTGTACACATATATTGTTTTGTAATATATAAATAAGAAGGGATAGCGTTTTTTTATTATCACTAATTATTATTTTATTTTTAGGGCCATATGTATTTGCTATAAGCGTGAGCACTTATCTACTTTCCAAGGAAATTTATGTCCTGGAGCACGAATTTTATAATGGGATATCTCTGTTAATAATATGTGTAGCAAGTGTAAAGCTATTTGGTCCAAAACTTGCTGAGATACTGGATAAAGGAATAGATAAGTACCATAATGAGCTTGAAGAGACTAGGAACAAACAAGTGACTGATTACGAAAATGTAATTTCTCATGAAAAGAAAGTGCAAGCGAGCTTGGATGGACAAAAAATGATAATGGACATTAAGAAGGAAAACGTTAAGATGCAGCTGGAAGCAACATATAGAGAACGCTTGGTGCAAGTCTACCAAGAGGTACAATTGTTTTGCATTGTGGAATATAAAATAATTAAAAAGATCTAGATAATAAATAATATAAATTTACTAATGATTAATTATGTTAAATATTGCGATGTTACACACTGAGTAACTAAAGAAAACCGTTGTTAACTATAACATATGTAAATCTGAAACTTTTATTCAAATTCACTGAGTTTGAGCTATTTTCTTAACTTTCAAATATGATAATTCTATATATGGAGGGGTAAGAATCACAGTGGTGTAAGTCAAGTTTTTTTAAATATTTTCTCGTATGCATTGATGCAATCTGTACAATATATAAATTGCATATATGCAGATGAGAAAATATTTAAAAAAATTTGACTTACACTACTGTGGTTTTTACTCCTCCATATATATATATATATTGTGTATATATAGATAGAATTATCATATTTGAAAGTTAAGAAAATGGTTCAAACTCAGTGAATTTGAATAAAAATTTCAGAATAGTAACTTTCAAATTTTTGGCATATACTTGTTTTACTGCTAAAAAGAATACAAGAAGTTTTTCTTAAAAACAACTATATTAAATAGATATAAAATATTATATTTTAGTGATATTCAATATATCACTTTTTGTACAAAATTTCTTTATAAAAATAAAAAATTATATGATTCAAAAATTTTTATTTGCTTTTGCTTACAGGTGAAGAAGCGTCTTGACTACCAAGTGCAAATACAAAATCTTGAACGCCGAATCGCACAGAAGCATATGGTGCAGTGGATTGTGAATGGAGTATTGAAGTCTATCACTCCTGAACAGGAAAAAGCAACTCTTCAGCAATGTATCAAAGATCTTGAAGCTCTTGCTGCAAAAGTGTAAAGAGTTACCATTAAATTAGATGAAATAGAATGAAATAGCATGATAAGGAAAGATTGTCATCAGACATAATATTCACTTCATGCAGTTCTGTATATCAAATATTGTTTTTCAACATTTAGAATGGTTAAAATGATATAAGTGAATAAAACACTATGTTACAACAGTAAAATGTAAATCAATTATTACTAGCATTATGGGAAACTAAATTTTATCAAAAATCAAAAATATCAATTATAAAATGAAAAATTGATTATAAATTAATTTTTTCTTATTCCTTTAATTATTATCTCTTTTCATGCAAGTAAAATACTAAGATATATTTTAGAATGTAAATAGTTGATTAAAAAAAAAAAAAAAAAAATACAGATTTTATTAAATAATCCTTGAAAAAGTAACGTTGGTTTATAATTACTAATTTTATCATGTTTGCATCATGTTTCTTTTAAAAATAAAACACCTTCGACAACGACAACCTATAATTTGCGACAAAATTAAAATAAAATTATTTATTACGTTATGTACTATGTATCGTTTTTTTTTCCGTATTATAACAAGATTATAAACTTACAAAATTATAAATTAAATTCTGTCAGAAATTTCAGTGATAAAGTTCAAATCAAAATCACTTTAAATCTTAAATATTTTCTTCGATAAAAATGATGATGCGAGGTGAAGGTGCCGCTATTTAACATCCATACAGCAATGTGTTGTTTCTGTGTAAATCATTTAGCGAGTCGAACGCGTCACATTGTTCGGCCGGTTCGGCGTTCGGCCAATGGCATTCGGATACACTCGGCCGCATTCGGCTGCGCTCGGCCGGTGACGATGAGCATCGGGTGGCGCGCGCGAGTTAACTCGGGCGGCCGGGGGCCGCCATTTTCCTTCAGCAAGGGACAGCAGTCCAGAGCGTAGGTAGCGAGAATCTGTGAGCGTTATTAGCGAATCGATTCGAGAGTAGTGAAACGTGAAAACTCCTTTCGTGTACGCCGCGAATCGTGCACGATCCATATTTTACGGTTGTACGAGGACCACAGTGTGCCCGGTGGTCAGTGTACTCGCGTGATTTCATACACCGTGTCGACCACGGCGGTCACCCGGTAGACGGACGCCGTCGCCGCTGTGCGCAATTCTGGGCAGAATTGATGGCGAGTTGAAAATATATTTTCAAGAAAGACGTAGGAAGATCACGTAAAAGAAGTAAGAAAAAGTGAGAGGAGAAGAGAGAGAGAGAGAGAGAGAGAGAGAGAGAGAGAGAGAGAGAGAGAGAGAGAGAGAGAGAGAGAGAAAGAGAGAAAGAGAGAAAGAGGACATATAGCGCGCGAGCGCAAAGGAAAGAGACAAGGAGCAAGTGAAAAGAGACAGATATAGAAAGAGACCGAAGCAGTGTGAATAGTTTGGTGATCGCAGTATGGCCACGCGCAGTGAAAATACTCAACCATCAGCCAACTTCGGGTGTTAGGACGCCAAGCGAGATATTGAGGGAGAGCGAGTCGCCTCCGACAGGTTAGTGTAGTGTGCAATCATGGCTTCTTCCTGCATGCGCGCGCGTCGCCAGCCAAGACGGTTGGCGCGCCTCGCGTAGTTCACATATACTCTAGTATGTATATGAGCTTCGAAACACGACGGTGGCGTCCGGCGTTGCGTGCATGCATGCATGCATGCATGCGTGCGTGCGGCCGAGAATTTCGCGCTTCTCCACCTCATGTGTGCATATGTGCGTGCACTTTCTTTGTACCGCATTGAGAGATGCGCGTGCTCTACTCTTTTCGGACCACTTCCAACCGTTTCTCCTCGAATATATTCTTTTTTTTCTTCGATCTGTGTAACGTTATTTACTTTGGATAATTATGTAGTAGATTTACCTTCTCGCCCGTGTAAACGAAACGCTATTATATATGTATATTTATTATATACAAGCACAAAATGATAATTAAAATCATTTCTTTTGAGTAGAAATTAAATTGGAGCATATTAAATATAGAGTAAATAAGTGACGATTAATAATAATTTTCTCTCGCGGCGAATATATTATATATATATAATATATATATATATATATATATATATGTGCTGTATATACATATATAGCAATATATAGATATATGATATATGTATATGTATAATAAGATTATACACACGGTACCTACTATAAATATATCTCTCAGCAAACACCAAGTAACATGCAACTTACATGTTAGTTATAATTTCTTACTTAACAATGTAAATGCAACATAAGTGTTATATTGTACTTACACTGTTGAGTAGGAAATTATAACTTATAACTAACATGTAAGTTGCATGTTACTTGGTATTTGCTGAAATATATAGGGTGTTTCCTAAGTAAGTACAAAAAATTGAAAGAAATATTCCGTAGCTTATTTTTAGGAAGAAATGGTCCTATAAACATATGCCCTAAACTGTTTCGTTTTCAAAATATACGGTGTCAAAGATGCACGTCTCTGGTGGATTTAAAAATGTTTCATTCTGCTGAGATTTTATTGGTTCTGGACAAAATGGTTCTTAATACCACATCTACGCATACCAAATTTGAATAAAATATCTTTAACGTTTTCCAAATTTTCGAAATTTTCTTCCTAAAATAAGCCACGGAATATCCTCTTCAAATTTTTGTACTTACTTAAAAAACACCCTGCTCTCGATTGACTTAAAGTAGTCAATGCACATTTTTGTATATAACACAGGATTTTTGAGAATTTTTTCAAATATTTTCAAAGCAATATTCCAAAATAAAGAAAATTGCGTCGAAAAAATCTGAAAAAATTCTCAAGAATTCTGTGTTATATACAAAAATGTTCAAGCAACAACCTACAATGGACTGACGTCTGGCTTCTAATTTTTTTCAATATTTTTTTCGAAGAAACCTCAAAAAAGCTCGGAAAAATTAGAAGTAAATGCCGGTCCACTTTGGGCCTAGGCTTAAAAATTTTGATATTTGACACAGGATTTTTGAGAATTATTTCAGATTTTTAAATTATGGCCATCGATATCTCGGTTTAAAAAATTATAACTAAATCAATTTTATAAAAAAAGATCTAAAAAAATCAGTGCATTTTAGAGGTGGAATAATAACATAAAAAATCGCCGACAAAATCCGAGAGGTCGAGGGTCAAACCCAGGTCGGCATGGAATGCCCCGAATATAATTTGTATTTATAAGTACAAATATAAATACAATTATATTTATATGTATAAATGTAATTTATAATATATTTATAAATATAAATTAACAAAAATTTCAACTCATAATTTACAGATAGAACTTAGAATTTTGTCAAATTACTAGTAAGATTGTGTAATTTTTATTTATTCCACAATATCTTAGTTTTTTACGGATTCTCTGGGAATTTTCCAAAAATACGAATTACTCGAAATCCCTGTGACATATATGTAGCAACATACATGATGATGGAATGTTATATTGTATCCTTATGTCATAATGTGTATACGTGGTCTACGAATAATATCGATAGGAATGGTTTATGTCTAATAATATATGGTAATTATTTATAGGGAGAGACCATTATAAGGGCAATAGCCTTTTCCGAATTTTGATATTTTCTGTGGCTTTTGGTAAAAATCTTTGTTGTGACTCCGACAGTGATAATCAATCGGGGGAGTTCAAAAAATGTGTACCTCATCTATTTTTTAACCATTTTTTACTTATTTTTTTATCTATTTTTTTCTGACGTGGCTATCCGGATCTTCCGACGTTATAAATATATAATGGCTCTTATAAAAGGACCGATTTTGATCCTGAAAAGGACCGACAGTGATTCGTGAATCATGTCAATTTTGCATCATTTCGGTATCAAACAGTTGGTGTCAATATTAAGGGGATGCTGGAGCCGTGGGCGAACTCGATCAGCGTCAATAAAGAAGTGCTCACCGATTCTTACACATACATACAGAGCGCAGCTGAACTCGATCAGCGTCGATAAAGAAGTGCTCACCGATTCTTACACATACATACAGAGCACCTAACCTTGTATCTTTTACTGGTCTAAGTAATATCTTTTTTTTTTAGGCTTCAAATCTTACTTCTAATTGCACGATATTATTCCTGACAGTTTTTTTTAGAGGGCTGTATCACTATTTTCTATAAAAAAACTGCAGAATTTTTGTATAAAGCAAATATTGTCGTCAGGTTAGGACAATATTTATAAAAATAAAATTTTTTTTAGTTTATCAGAAAAAATGATGTACAGCCCTCTACATTTTTGTGCGTACTTTAATCGTGTAAAAGGATTTTCTATTCTGTTCAGCCAATTCAAAGATATTGCTTAGACCGATTATGCCAGTGTCGCTGTCACTCCAGGATCCCCTTAAGGGAAGTAATTTGCTGATATGTGTGTATAGACAGTACACATGTAGGCGGTGGGGGGAGGTGGGGGTAGACCTCGGTTCGCGTGGAAAGTCGAAAACTGCACAATGATAGAATCTCGTTTTGCTTTATAAGCAGGGGTGGGGTGGGGTGGATCTCACTTTGCGTGTACTGGAATGTATTGGAGTGTACAATGCTGTCCACAGAAACATCCACGCAAACCGAGGTTTACGCCACCCCACCCTACCCCTGCTTATAAAGCGAAACGAGGTCTATTATTGTGCGGTTCGGGTTTTCAACCTCCCACGCGAACCGAGGTCCACCCCCACCCACCCCTGCCTGTGGGGGAGGGGCCACCGCCCCTCCGCCGCTTACATATATAATTTCAAGTAAAAGAAAATTGAACGTTTGCGTGGAAAGTTAAATTATACTTTTAAAAAATAGATTAAAAAATAGGTAGGTTACATATTTTTCGGGCTCCCCCGATCGATACCTCTATCAAGTTAGCCCCCCTACATCGCAAAAGAAATCCGCAACTATTAAAAAATTTAGTGCTATTTATGTGCTAATTTGTTGCTCTAGTCCGGATTTTGTTGCTCAAGCCGTTTAGCAGGAAATGGCGATTGAAATGGGGGGAGAGGCAGCTTGTCAAGCTAGCTCCCCCCTATAATGAAAAACCTATATAATGCTCAAATCCAAAAAAACAATACATCAAAATTTGTTGCTTTTTTGTTGCTCTAAGATAGTATGAAAACATTTAGGTATAACGTTTTATAGAAAATACGTATATCCGAATACTTAACAGACAGCACTATACTGACTACGTCTTAAACAACGTTATATTTCCAAAATGTTTTTAAAGCAATAAAATAGCAACAAATTGTGGTATAAACGTTTTTTCGATTTAAGCACTCTATATATGTATATTTTTTTGCAATGGGGGGGGGGGCAGCTTGACAGGTTCTAGCCTCACCACATACTGAAAAAGCAATAAAGAATGCCCTTATTGGGAAATTAATTATACTTGAATTTGTTGCTATTTTGTTGCTTTAAGATAGCTTAAACAAATTTTTGAAATATAAGGTTCTGTTACCACTAATAAATACTGCATCTCCGCGTCGTAGGCCAGTCAAGTGACAGATGCTGTAGTGGCAGTAATTACCGACATTTTTTTGAACACACAAAACTTTGAATTAGCTTTACGGAATTGAAAAAAACTTTTTTACAGAATTAAAGTACGCACAAAAATGGAGGGTGTTGCAGTCGATTTTACATCAAAAACGAAAAAAATTAAAAATTTCGGCACAGAGCTGTCACTGACGACAATATTTGCTTAATATAAAAATACTGCAGTTTATGTATACAAAATGAGATTACAGCACCCTTAGGGAAAACATTTAAGAACAATATTGTGCAATTAGAACTAAGATAAAAGTCTAGAAAAAAATCAAAAAATGGTGCAAATTAGAAATTTGCACATGGCTTCCTCATAGAGGAAGTGATATGTCTTAAGATGCTAATACGGCTCTCTGATTGGCTGATGACACTTTAAGACTATACTTAAGACGATCTTGAATATAAGACCCGACTATGAATACCGGCCTTAAAGAATTATATATAAAAAAAAATCGGTAACCTTTTTATTATTAACAATTTTTAATAATTTTATTATATTCTTCAGTCTTTTCTACCCCTATTTCATATATAATTGGTTAAGATTTGGTTGATCAGTTCTGGAGTTATAGAAATTTCGGTAAATTTGGCACATATATACATACACACATACATACACACATACCGACATTTTTTAAAATAGCGATTTTTCGACGTTTTAGAACATTCTGAACACATTGGCAAAAGCAACTAAAAAAAAAATTTTTTTTACGAAAACAAAGCTTTCTCTATGAGGAAGCAAAAGTTATTTGTGTCCAACTTTTATATATACAAAAGCACATGCAGGTTGATATGATGAGTAGTATTGCGTGTAGTGAGAGATGGCGCAGCAATCGAACAAGGACAGATGTCATTTCGTTAGACAAAGACATATAGGGAAAACAAAAGTAGAAATGTTGATATTATCGACATCGAGGAAGTTCGGCCGTCACTCCAGCATCCCCTTTTAATTTATATCATTTATATGCCATTCGACAGTAAATGGCATTGATAAAAACATAAATTTTGTAGTTTATTAACCCCGTTCGTTTTTGCAAAAAAAAAATAAAAACCATAAAAAATTGGTTCCTTCCGACCTTCCACTCGAAACGCTGCCGTTCGAGATACAGCAAAATTGCACATAGACAATTTTGTAGAGAATTAAATTTCCTATAAAAAAGTACGCGAAGGCATTTCTCTAAAATCGATAGCTTAGACATGAGTGGCGCCCGAAGTCGCGCGATCGGAAAGTGACTCAGCGAATTTGCAAGTTGCTTCGGTTAGTTGTAAAATTCAATATTGATACTTCAGCATTGAATGAAAAATTCCCAAAAATTCAAGGCTTAACTAGATATAATAGGAAAGCTATTTCTAGGGTCAAACATTTTTTTATCTTTATCTTTTATTTAACATTTAATTTGAATTATGACAACTATGTGACAAAAGAATTTTTTTTGGTTTTATACCGTAACTTTGATCAGTTATATCTTGGAAAGTATTAATCGGAGGATAATTTAAAAAATTTCATTTTGTAGGTAATTTTATTTTCTAAATATTCGATCTCTTCATATTTCGCCGTAAATGCAACCGCCTGTCAACTTTGAATCAAGACAAAATTGTACCTTTGACAGAGATTTACGGGGTGAATAATTTGTTGTTATTATTAACATTAGATATGTCTTGAAACGACTATACAAGAGGAAAGTTTCATGAATATTTTTAATTTTTTATGATTTTTTTGTTCCATATTTTTAATTGCAATTTAACAGCAAATAAACAAATTATTTATCTTCGCGTCGACCGTTAGGGGCGAGCAACAAAATCGTATGTCGCATATTTTGATAGAGCACGGTTCATAGAATATTTTAATACCAAAAAGTCCAGAGCAACAAATTCTTTTACTTAGTTTTTAGACATCGAAGTCGTAGATAATGGTCGACGCAGAGATAAATAATTTGTTTATTTGCAGTTAGAGGCGAGCAACAAAATTATATGTTGCATATTTTGATAGGGCACGGTTTATAGAATATTTTAATACCAAAAAGACCCGAGCAACAAATTTCTTTACTCAGTTTTTAGACATCAAAGTCGTAGATAACGGTCGCGGAAATGCAGTATTTATTAGTGGTATTGTTTACAGAACCTAATATTTCGAAAATTTGTTTACGCTATTTTAAAGCAACAAAATAGCAACAAGTTCAAGTACAATTGATTTTTCAATAGGAGCATTTTTTATTGCTTTTTCAGTATGTGGTGGGGCTAGAACCTGTGTCAAGCTGGCCCCCCCATTGTGAAAAAAAATATATAGTGCTCAAATAAAAAAAAACGTTTATACCAGAATTTGTTGCTTTAAGATAGCGTGAAAACATTTTTTAAATATAACGTTTTTTTAGAAAATACGTATATCCGAATACTTAAGCAACAAAAAAGCAACAAATTTTAGTATAAACATTTCTAGTGTATTGGTTTTTTTTGGATTTGAACATTTTATATAGGTTTTTTATTATAGGGGGGGGGCTAGCTTGACGACAAGCTGCCCCCCCCCCCCATTTTGATTGCCATTTCCTGCTAAACGGCTTGAGCAACAAAATCCGGACTAAAGCAACGAATTAGCACATAAATAGCACTAAATTTTTTAATAGGTGCGGATTTTTTTTGCGATATGGGGGGCTAACTTGATAGAGGTCTGATTGATTATTACTGTCGGAGTCACAATAAAGCCTATTACCAAGAAAACCGCAAAAAATATCAAAATTTAGAAAAAGTTTTATTCTAAATAAATACCTAATATATTATATTTTTATTGTGTATTATGTCATTTATAATTATATAATGATATAACATATTTATATTTTCTAATATAAGTATGATATATATCTATTATATAATATATAAATAGCGCGTGAGCGTCTTTTTCTCCTCTCTTTTTCCTTTTCCCTTCCCTCTTCTCTCCTCCCTCTGCTTTCTTCCTTTCCTTCATTCTCCGTTTTCTCCCTCTACTTACTTTTTTTTCTTTCCTCATCTCTCGTTCTCCCATCCTTTTTTCTCCTTGGTTTCTTTCTCCCTCCCTTTTCCCCTCTCCCTTTCCGTCTCTCTCTCCGTCTCTTCTCCCCTCTCTCTCTCCGTCTCTCCCCCTTCTCTCTCTTCGTCTCTCCCCCCTCTCTCTTTTTCTCTTCTCCCTCTCTCTCTCCGTCTCTTCCCCCCTCTCTCTCTTTCCCTATCCCTCTCCCTCCCTCCCTCCCTCTCTCTTTCTCTCTCTTCCTCTCTCTCTTTCTCTCCCTCTCCTTCCCTTTCTCTCTCTTTCCCTCTCTCTCTCTCTCTCTCTCTCTTTCTCTCCTTCCTCCCTCTCTCTCCCTCCCTCTCTCTCTTGCTCTCTCCCTCCCTTCCTTCCTCCCTCTCTCTCTCTCTCTTGCTCTTCCTCCCTCCCTCTCTCTCTCTCCCTCTTTCTCTCCCTTTTCCTCCCTTTCCCTCTTCCTCTTTCTCCCTTTTCCTCCCTCTCCCTCTCCCTCTCTCCCTCTCCCTCTTTCTCTCCCTTTTCCTCTCTTTCCCTCTTCCTCTTTCTCCCTTTTCCTTCCTCTCCCTCCCCCCCCTCTCTCTCTCTCTCTCTCTCTCTTGCTCTCCCTCTTTCTCCCTCTCCCTCTTTTTCCCTCTCCTTTTTCCTCCCCCTCTCTCTTTCTCCCTCTCCCTCTCCCCTTTTTCTCTCTCTCTCTCTCTTTCTTTCTTTCTCCCCCCCTCTCTCTCCCTTCCTCTCCCTCTTTCTTTCTCTTTCTCCCTCTTTCCCTCCTTCTCTCTCCCTCTCTTTCTCTCTTTCCCTCTCTCTCTCTTTCTCTCACCCCCTTTTCTTCCCTCTCTCTCCCTCTCTTTCTCTCTTTCCCTCTCTCTCCCTCTCTTTCTTTTCCTCTCTCTCCCTCTCTCTCTTTCTCTCTCTCTCTCTCCCTCTCCCTCCCTCTCTCTCTCTCTCTCTCTCTCTCTCTCTCTCTCTCTCTCTCTCTCTCTCTCTCTCTCTCTCTCTCTCTCTCTCTTTAACATACTATCCTCCACTGCTCATGTTAGCTCTACCCGGAAGCTGGCTTTGTTTCGTGATGCTCAGTTTATTGCTAAGTCCCTCGTGGACATTTAAACTTTATTTGATTACATTATTTGAATTAGGATGACATTGGTTTATTGTAAAATTTTCAGTGTTCTGTTTGTTCGTATTACTTTTTATTGGAATCTATTTACACCGTACATATTATTATATTAAGTTACGTTAGTTTTTAGTTTCATTACTTTTTACAGTATATTTCTGCAATCAGCAATACTGAGTATTGAGTTACGTATATACTATTAGTTTTATTCTACGTTATATTGCTTTGCGCTGTGCTATATGTTCTATTAATTTTATGTTGCGTTGGCTCTTAAACATGTTACTTGCTTTATTGTTACTCATATTATAGAGAAAGCACGTACTCTTTATCTTTTTTCTAACCGCTGCACTGTATTGCGACTTTGCTATTTTCTGGTTATTATTGTATTGTATTCTATGTTTCTTGCACACTCTATTTTTGCACTTTAACCTACGCTTGGGCATAATAAATCAATCTAATCTAATTTAATCTCTCTCCCTTTCTCTCTTCCTCTCTCTTTCTCTCCCTCTCTCTCTCTCTTCCTTTCTTTCTCTCCCCCTCTCTCTCCCTCCTCTCTTTCCCTCCCTCTCTTTCTTTTTCCCTCCCTTCCTCCCTCCCTCTCTCTCTTTTTCCCTCTCTCTCTCCCTCCTTTATGTGTATGAAGTTAGCATATCAATTGTCAGCATATAAAAAAAAAGTAGAGTTCTCTTTGCATACAACCGAGTTCTATAGTTTCTGATAAATTTTAACAATAGTTCTGGTCATTTAACATAAATAAACGGAAGTTGAAAAATGATATGCTAACTTCCCGCGAAGTCAGCATATCACGTAATTTTTTCGAAATTTATTCCAATGAATTTTGTAGTTCTACGACGAGTTCTATAGTTCTATAACATAGTTTTGACTGTTAACTATCTCTAAATAATTATTAACCATTATTATCAGCATATCACTCGTACTAGAGTGATATGCTATGTTTCTGCGACAAGTTCTCGGCTCGTTCGAGATTTTAAGCAATAATTCTAAATCCCTGACGATAGTTCCGTACAGTTCTGACCATTGGCTACCTTTAAATAATTATTAACTATTATTATTAGCATATCATTCGTACTAGAGTGATATGCTATGCTTCTGCGATAAGTTCTCGGTTCGTTTGAGATTTTAAACAATAGTTTTAAACTTCCTGACGATAGTTCCGTACTGTTCTGACCACTGACTACCTTTAGAACACTTAGGAGATTTTGATGTTTACAGATTGTTTCTACTATGGCATAAATCCCGCTCGCTAAAAATGCCGTATATCTGAAACAGGTGGAATATACAACATATCAAGCTGAACAAAGAATACAAGAGCTATGCCAGTGGTCAGAACTGTACGGAACTATCGTCAGGGAGTTTAGAACTATTGTTTAAAATCTCGAACGAGCCGAGAACTAGTCGCAGAAGCATAGCATATCACTCTAGTACGAGTGATATGCTGATAATTTTTAATAATTGTTTAATGGTAGCGAGTGGTCAGAACTGTACGGAATTATCGTCAGGGAGTTTAGAACTATTGTTTAAAATCTCGAACGAGCCGAGAACTTCATATCGAAATATCTAAATAGTCGTGTACCTTGACTCTGAGAACTGTATCTATCATTCTTATGTATTTGAAATATATGAAAGAACTGTAAAAATGTAGTATTAAAGGCTGATTATGCGTGCTTGCATTCATTCTCGTTTTCAATGGATGCGTTTTGCTCACGTATATTCCTTACGCGCATTGACCTTTAAAAATACTTTTACACCATTCCACTCATAAAAGAAGCAGTGTAAGAGATTTTATTGTTGACATTTTTCCGCGATGCTGATTGGTTCTCTCATTGCGCTGACTTCGTGAGCATTTGTCTCATCGTATATTTTGACAGTTTTATATGTAACAAGGGTTAATAGTGTAATAGTAATAATATATTTAATGTTAAAACTAAATATCGCGTGCGAACCCCATGTCTGATATTTAGTAATGAATAAATTCTTCCATTATTTGTACAAAAGATTTGATATCAAATCTCTGTGAAGTTAGCACCCCAATTTTTGAATTCTGATATAATTGTTGGAGTTCTGACCCTTTCTCAAAGGATTTTAGAGTTCCTGATAAGTTAGAAAAAGAGTTCTAGCGATTTAATCGATATCAAAAACTGATGCCAATCTAGAGTTGTCAGTAAAATCTAATGTTTCAATGTTATGTTTTTACACAGTAGTGAATAAATTTTTTTATTACATGTACATAAAATATTTGATATAAAAGAAACTAACACGCGCCAACTAAATTCATAGTAATTCATAATAATCGAAGAGTAATAAATAAGGTGTCATTCGATAGCTTATAGAGTCCCATTTTCTCTCTAAAGTCTCTAAAGTCTTCAAAAGGGGTTACCGATTTCTATCTTAACAAATCTCCGTGATTGCTCTAATTTCTGTAAATTTTGTGATATCAATTAAGCTGAAATTTGTTTTTATGGATAGAGTGTCATTAAAGGAAGGTTGGTATTGAATTTGGTGATGATTGGTGAAGGAGTTACCGATTTCTGTTTTAACAAATCTTCGTGTTTGTTCTAATTTCCGTACATTTTGTGATATTGAGCTGAATTTTTTGATGGATAGATTATTATTAAAGGAAGGTTGGTATTTAATTTGGCGTCGATCGGTGAATTGGTTTTCGATTTATGCCTAAAAAAAGTATAAGTTTTATATGTAATCTTATATAGCATCATTAAAGGAAGGTTGGTATTGAATTTTCTGATGATCTGGGAAGAGGTTAACGATTTGTACTTTAAAAGTGTATGAAGTTTTCTACTCCTATTTCATATACAATGCTTTTTATTATAAATTTACAAATATAATAAAAATAAATGTTTAATTGAGAAATTTGCAGATTGCTTTTTCATCATTTCGCTTATAAACTTCGCTTATAAAGTTTCTTCAATAAGGAAGCCAATTTATTATATGCTAATAATTTGGTAAATTTTTTATAGATAAAACTTTATGAGCGAAAAAAATAATCAGGAAGCAAGTTTTAGATAAAAATTTAGAAATGCCGCAAAATCAATGTAAAATTACTATATATGTTTGTGTATATGTACTTATACGTGTATATATGTACATGTATGTGTATATGTGTGTATATATATTCAAACGTATTGCTCTTTATTTCCATCTCATAAATGGTTGCTGTTTCACTTAAAAAGCTTCTTATATGAGAGCCTAAGGTAAAATTAGAAAAAATTATATATTTGAAAAAAAGGGCACAGTAACAACTGTGTCGCAAACAACAACGTAGAACTACGTCAACTATCACTATTTCATGTTAAAGTATTCAACGAAGGTTGTTGTTTGCGGCATAGTTGTTACGGTGCTCTTTTTTTAAGATTCTGATTTGACCACAGCATGACGTATTGCATTGTATTTTATTTTGTTTGAAAATAACGAAAGATGGAAGGAGAAAAATCAACAGCAAACATTACTTTTAATTATCCCTCACAAGTGTATTCTTTTGTTTAAAAGTGAAGGAAAACCACTGGTAAATCAGTAGGACCAAATCAACAAAATCAAACTGGACCTATGGGATTCTAGTATCCATTTTGTACTAATTTATACCATTAATAGTAATTTTGTACCTCATGCCATTTCGAAAAAGTCGTGACGCTGTTTATGGTCACTGTTCAGAAGACAGAAAAACATTATTATACGTTTCTATCACGATGATCGAAAGATTTTTATTGTATTCAATGTGAAATTTTTGCTGCATACAAACAAACAAAAATATTGCCTTTGTACACAGATATTGTTTTTATTTTAAAATCTTTAGTTTAAAATCATTTAATTCAAATAACTGCGTAAATATTCGAATTAATTGATTAATAGCATCGAGATATACATTAAACAGAAATTCAATAAAAGTTTCCCAAAATATTGAAAAGAATTATACAGGGTATTTAATTCCAGGTTAGGTCAATAAAACTTCAGGGTCTTATAGGAAACTGAATTTGGAACAAAAAGTTTCTATAAATATACTCCGTTTAATTGAAAAGTTATAACTAATAAACTTCGTCAAATCATGTTTTTTTGTGATTTTTTAAAATAATTTTTTAAACTTTTTCATTTAGTTGAAAATAACTAAGGATTCTTTGGTTGGATATAACAAAAAATTTAGTTTGGTAAATGTTTAGTATAACGCTCTCCTCTCCGATTTTCTTAAAACTTTGTAAAATTGTTTATTTCTGTGTGTAAAAAACATTCTGAGAAGGAAAATCGTCGCTCAGGTCTCGTTTTTTTTAAATTTAATTTCAAAGTTTTGATGTCGGTAAGGTAGGAAAATGATAATTTACGTTTTTAAAGTACTGCGCAACTTCATTTGAAGGTCACGTGACAACTGTCTGCTAATTAAATACAAAATATCTGCTTAAAACATGTGTGTGCCCTGCTTTAACGAAAATCCGAGCGAAAATCATAACTTTTATAAAGCAGGGCACACACGTGTGTGCCCTGTTTTAACGAAAATCACAACTTCTATAAAGCAAGGCATACATACGTGTGTGTGTGTGTGTGCCCTGCTTTAACGAAAATTACAACTTCTATAAAATAGGGCATACACACGTGTGTGTGTGCGTGCCCTGCTTTAACGAAAATCACAACTTCTATAAAGCAGGGCATACACACGTGTGTTTGTGCCCTGCTTTAACGAAAATCACAACTTCTATAAAGCAGGACATACACACGTGTGTGTGTGCCCTGCTTTAACGAAAATCACAACTTCTATAAAGCAGGGGATACACACGTGTGTTTGTGCCCTGCTTTAACGAAAATCACAACTTCTATAAAGCAGGGCATACTCACGTGTGTTTGTGCCTTGCTTTAACGAAAATCATAACTTCTATAAAGCAGGACATACACACGTGTGTGTGTGCCCTGCTTTAACAAAAATCACAACTTCTATAAAGCAGGGCATACACACGCGTGTGTGTGTGCAGTGCTTTAACGAAAATCACAATTTATCAATTTATCAATTTATCAATTTTGGTACAGTTTTCATTTATCATTCACGTACAGTATTTCACAACCATAAAATTTTAACCTAAATGGCACCGTTAATGAGTATGCGGACAACTTAATTTGTGAATATAGTAACAAATAAGGTTGCGCAGTATTTAAAAAACGTAAATTATCATTTTCCTACCTTACCGACATCAAAACTTTGAAATTAAATTAAAAAAAAAACGAGACCTGAGCGACGATTTTCCTTCCCAGAATTTTTTTTACACACAGAAATAAACAATTTTACAAAGTTGTAAGAAAATCGAAGGGGAGAGCGTTATACTAAACATTTACCTTTAGTTTACATAACAAAAAATTTGATTCACACAACATAAAATTTGGTTAACATAACAAAAAGTTTTCCAATCAAAAGATTTAGTTGATTCAACTAAAATGGGTTTCTCAGTGTAACTTCTGCAAATTTTGAGATATTGAGCTGAATTTTTTTTAATCGATAGAGTATCATGTAAGGAAGGCTGATATTGAATTTGGCGATGATCGGTAAAGGGGATCTTTTTTAATAAAATTTGTAATTATTGGAGAAACGTCTGTGGTTGCTCTAACTTCCGCAAATTTTGAGATATCGATCTATTTCTATTTCTATTATATTTCTCAGTTTTTTCTACCCCTATTTCATATATAATTCTTTAAGATTTGATTGATTAGATCCAGTTTTATAAGTTTTATGCTTTTATAAGTCGTATTGCTCAAAATTTCAAACGGTTGTATCTCAAGAACTAATCAACCAAATTGTAAAGCATATGCCGACCCTTTCTCAATTTATAAAATTGTTAAATTTAAAGTGAAAAAAAGTGTGCAAATTAGAAACTTGCACATTGCTTCCTTATCATTACAGATCGCTACCATTGTTCTTATTTTATTTCGCTTATAAAGCTTTCTTTATGAGGAAGTCAAACTAATAAATACTAATAATTACGTATATCAAATAAAATACAAGCTTTTTAAATTTTTATTAGCTATAATTTTTTAACGAAGTGTTTCCGGACCTATGTTTATAGGAACTTTTTTGTTTTAAATTTAATTTTCTACAAGACCTAGAAGTTTTATTGACCTAACCTGGAACCTGGAACATTCTGTATATACGAAGATTTAAATAAAAATTAACTTATTTAGCGTATGATGTATTAAGAGATGTAGTGATAAGGCACACTGATACAAAAACAAAAAAAAAATAATTTTGGAAGATATATACAAAAGATTAAAGGACCTTGCATAACGCTCATGGAAATGGATTTCGGTGAAATTGGCTAAAACTTTGCAAATAAATAGTTTATGTAATGCTGATCAAAAGTTGCAAGATGGGCAAGATTCACAATAATGAACCGTTTAGGCGCTATCAGCGTTCAAAAGTCAAAATAAAGTGTTATTTTAATATATATTATTGTAGGACAATTGATTATAACGTATTATTCTGCAGAATCATAACTTATTCTTTTTATTAATATACAAAAATATGTATTTATGTAAAAACAAGTATATACATGGCATGTATGTATACACTTACATGAACTATAACCGCGCTGTCATACCTCGGCCGCAAAGAAAAAAAGAAGTGTCAAATCAACACTGATATACTTGTATAAGTATATGCAAGAATATACAATCTTGAAATGAGATTATATTGTTAAACGAAGACAACTTATGCTGAATGAAGTCATTTATATAGTTAAACAAAGTTTTATATGGTTCAATTAAGACAAAAAAGTTGAAATAAGAAGTTGAAATTCTTATAAGAAGATTATATGGAGGGGTAAAAACCATAGTGGTGTAAGTCAAATTTTTAAAAATATTTTCTCGTGTGCATAGATGCAATCTGTACAATATATATAAATTGCATCTATCCACACGAGAAAATATTTTTAAAAATTTGACTTACACCACTATGGTTTTTACCTCTCCATATATTCTTACGTATATACAAGAATATATCAGTGTTGATTTGATACTTCTTTTTTTTCTTTGCGTCAGCCGGGCTTCATATAAATGTGTATATACATACATGTACATATTTTTGTATTAACAAAAAAATAAATTGTGTGATTCTGCAAAATAATACATTGTAATTCACTGTCCCACAATAGTACTGAAATAATACCTTATTGTAACTTTTGAACGCTGATAGCGCTTAAACGGTTCATTATTGTGAATCTTGCCCATTGTGATCAGCATCACATAAATTATTTATTTCCAAAGCTTCAGCCAATTTCACCGAAATCCAATTTCCATAAGAGTTGTGCGGGGTCTTTTCACGCCATACTCGCCATACTCGCTTCCTCAAATACAAAATCGAGGAAATAATCCGATCTTTCAATTTAAAAATTGTAATGTAAATATTAAATTTACTAACTAATATAAGACTTTTTCTTGTAAAAATTATATTAATTTCAACAAATAAAAAAATAATTATTATTTCAAAAATTACTTGTATTAGAACTACTGATTTGGAATTGTTTTTTCTTAATAATGTCATTAAATAATGAGATAACTAATTATACCTATTTACATAATATTTTTAAATAAAATCTCAAATTAATCAGATTTAATGTAATAATTAAAATTGTTTATATTTTTTTTTTTTTTTGAAATTTTATCATCATTTTAATTTTGTGTTATGTGGGGGGTTTTGCCCCCCGCACTCCCCACCAGGGGCTTTGCCCCTGGACCCCGCGTTACTCTATTTTTTCTTTCTATTTAACGATACGCGCGTATGAACTGTACGAATGGAACACCAAACGCACACACTCTACAGGCATTCAAAAATCGAACATTTCCATAAAGGTGTTGTGAAAAATATTGTGTGCACCTCGGGTCGAAAGCTTTTTCAGATTCTTCTAGATATATATTTTATTTTTTTAGATAGGTGAATCTAGCACTACTATATTGAAAAAAAGTTTAGGTATATGGGCACAATTAAGTGCTAATTCAGTGCTAATTTATTACTCTGGTCCCGAATTTAGTGCTCCTATTCATTTGCAGGAAATTAATATCAAAAGTGAGGGTACTGTCTTCACGTTACGCTAGCATTCTTCTCTTTAAACACATATAGAATATTATTAAAAAAAAACGATATACCAGAATTTTATGCTAATTTTGTGCTTTAAAATACTGCAAAGAGATATCGAAAATATTAAATGATTATGAATGTACCGATACCATAGTTACCGTAATAGCAAAATGGTAAAAATTAAAAAATTAACCATATGAATATAACATTAAACTGTTTCTCCAATTTAATACTCGTAAAATACTTTATTTTGTAATTTATTGCTCACGAAACAGCTGTGAAAATTATTGTAATTAAAATAATCCTGGAATTTAATGTTCTTAAAATATCCCAATCCCCGGAATTTAGTGCTCGCACTATTTAACTTAACAAAATCGATTGACATTTAAGTTAAATAAATAAGTTAAATGGAGCAATATATTCGGAACCAGACTTTTTAAGAGCAATAAATTCTAGGATTATTTTAATACCAAAATCGGCATAGCAACTAATTTGTTTAATATAATTTATTTTTGTACATGAAGTTAGCATCATTACAATCTTGATCGATTTGTTAAGTTAAATAGGGTGCAATAAATTCAGGACCGGGATATAATAGCACTAAATTGTAGCATTATTTTAATATCAAAATTGCTACAGCAACTAATTTGTACAATATACAATACTTTATATGTACTCTTGTATCTTTGTGCGTTTTCAATCATTTTCAAAGCTGTTTTATGAGCAATAAATTCAAAAATAAAGTATTTAAGAGTATTTGATTGGAGACAGTTTAATGTTACATTCGTATGGTTAACTTTTTATTTTTGACCGTTTTGCTCTTATGCAGTTACGGTACATTTATAATCGTTCAATACTTTCGATGCTTTTTTGCAGCATTATAGAAAAAAAAATTAGCACAAAATTTTGATATATCCAATTTTTCTTTACGGTATTCTATACGTGTTTTTCAGAAGTGGGGCGGGTGCTAGCATAACGTGGTGAAGGCAACATCCCCACTTTTTATATTATTATACGATATTTTCTGCGAATGGATAGGAGTATTACATTCGTGAATAAAACAATAAATTAGTTCTAAATTAGCACTTAATTGTGCCATATATTCGAACTTTTTTTAAATGGTGAGAGTGTTAGGTTTACAGAGGTTACTAAATTAGTAAAAACTAAATAAAAATTTCGTTTTTTGAGATCGGTAAAATTAAAGTATACATTATGCACTAGTGCATTACGATGTTTTTGGTACATACGCGCTTTATTATTAATTATGTAATACAATTCCTCTTAAAAGGAAAACACGAAAAGAAATCGAAGTATATTGTACTGAGAAATACGGGTCATAGCGTCACTGAATAAGCAGCCGACTGACCGAGCGATCGTGTCGCTGCTTGCTCTTTACAACCAAGCGTTCAGCAAATTACGTAAGACCAGAAACGAGAGCTCATTTAAATGCCGGCTCACTGACGACGACAACTAATAATACACCGCTCTCCGTATTTTTTTTTGGCGGGAAGAATGCTAATTTTTTGACTGAGAAATTTTTGACCATACAGGATTTCAAATTAAAGTCGAACCTTGTTTCGAAATTGTAAAATAATTATACTAACGGGATAATAATGAGAGCAATAATAAATAACATTTGTTATGATACAAATTGTAACAGTAAATAATAACATTAGAGAGAAGTTATAAATGTAGTATAATATAAACGTGTGTTATTTAATACACATATATAAGAAGAAATTGAAATAAATTATTGGCCAGTTTCTTTTAGCTGCACTGGCTGAACTGGTGCACACTAGTGCAGTAAGTTAGAGTGAAATATAATATACTTGTCTCACTCTAACTTATTGCACCAGTTCAGCCCAGCTCAGTCAGTGCAGCTAAAAGAAACAGACCATATGTAATATAAAAATTTAATATTAATTAACACGTAAATATATGTTAACAAACTTTATAACAAAAATATACATATAATGTATAACATAAAACTATAATTGTTAATTAATAAAGAATTTAAAAAGTTACAAGGAAATATAATTATTTATTAGTATTTAAATATTTTCCGACATTTCAATTTGTACAAAAATGGTATTATTTGATTGCTAAATAAAATAGATTTATAAATATGAATTTATAATTTCATTGATGATTAATTAAGAAATAAATGACATTTTTTTAATTTTTAAAAGTTAATATTAATTCTATGTTAATTTTTTACAAGGAGGAGAGGGGATTGTAAAATTAATAATAAATTCTGTTTATCTATTATAATAGTTAGTGTTATGTGATATAATGTGCATCGCATCATATGCTTTTTTCACGACATCTTATGCACGTATGCATTTACGTACGCACGGATCTTTCGTAAACGTCGAGTTTATTATACAAGTGACTATATGACGAGCGGGGAGCAGGCGTTATTATCGCAATTGCGAATTAACTTTGGAACACGATAGAGCGTTTGCCAAGCGTCATCGTTTTTCTAATGAGTGCCGAAATATTTCACTTTCTTTTCTTTCGATAACTTGGTCACATTTTGCTTGACGTGCGTTTTATTTTACAATATTTAGATACATAATATATTTATATTTCGAAATTGATATTTATTTTTTTTTTTGCAATTATTCAGATGTGTAATGAAAGGAAGCGAATAATAATATTTTTACATTTACAATTTTGCAAAATTAAATGCGTCTACAAAATGCAATCGAATTTTTTAAAATAATTTTTTTTTTTTTTTTTTTACAACAATTAATTCCTTTTATTATTGTATTTTATTTTCCTTTCATTATGTATAAAAATATCAAGGTAAAGTCATCGAAAAGTGAATACTTTACGAGATATTTTATATTATACATTAAAAATATTATGACAAAATTTAAAATATTAAGAAATTCTTAATGAAAGAGAGCTTTATTATAATGTTTTAAACGTCTCGACGATCTACAACTTTATATTTCAAGGAAAAAATTATTTTATTTAAAAAATTAGTTGCTTTCTTCAAAACGACATCTACGATATGACTCACATTAAGATCATGTCCCCTTTCAAACTGAACAACTTTCGTCTGAAACGTTTTTCTGTATTTTCCATATTTTTTGAAATATTTGCTTAGGGCATTTAAAATGATACATCCTGTATATTACCTATATCTAAAAAATAATGTATTTAGAAAAATACAAAATTATATTTAGAGAAATAAAAATTAGAAATAAAATTTCTTGGTAAAAAAATTCTTAAGAATAAAAAAGGTAAAAGCAACGTTGAGAAATATATTTACATAGAGAAGTAACAAAGATACAATGGATGTTGTCATAGGGAAGAGTGGAGCACAATGTGTCACGGGGCACTGTGAGCCACATTAGATTTTTTCAGAGGTTATTGATGCAAAAGTAAGTAATGAAATTTTTTGTAGTAGGCTGAGTTAAATTGAACTTTGAGACCTAAAGGAACTTCGATGACAGTTTGTAAATAATATTAAAAATGATAATAGATTTGGCCCCCTGCAAAGTAAATTTTTTGCTTGTCGAAAAATGTCAAAAGCTAACCTCACTTTCCTAAAGCCTAGGTTTTTGGTCATAGTTGACAGTATAATTATCCGTGCGTCGCTCAGTGCCCATGTTTTCTTATTTTTAGTTCGAGAAATAATTGATTTTTACTATAAAATTGCTCTGTTGCTAGTGGAGCACAATGTGTCACTAAATGCATTTTGTAGTCTTTCGTTTTCTGTTTCATTTTTTATATTTAACGTGAAAAACAAAATTATATTTTATACTTGAACCTCAATGTCGTGATAAGCATATTAGGTACCTAATATGTGAAAAACGTCAAGAGATGGCTCATTGTACCCCATCGGTGGGTTAAAGATTGATTATGTTTGTAATCGTACTATGAATAATGCTGAAAGTACAGATTAATTGTATTATAACTGTAGGGGAGACCGGGGCAAAGTCGTCACTATTTTTTCGGTGCCGATTTTAAGTTTGATCGCTCATGAAATATTAGGAAATTAACGAAAATAAAAAAATTCACTGGATTTGTCGGATTTTCACTGGAAAATCAACACTCTTTTTCTGTAAATTTTTATTCCCACTTCTGTTAGTAAAATTAATACACTTTTTCTGTAAATTTTAACATATTTAATAAATACGTTTAAATTCTGTTTCTTTAACATATTTTTTAAATTATTTTAATAATTTTATATTTTAAATTTATTAAGTTTAATTAACATAGCAGGCATATGTTAAATCTACACATGTATGTGTTGATTATTTTACACAAAAATTTTAACAAGGATCTTTTTTAACAAAACTACAAAAATTTTCCAACGGTGTAGAGCCTGGGCCAGATTAAAAATATATAGAAAAACTAATTTTTAATTTTTTTCACTGATTTATTAACTGTTGCATTTTTGCTAGATGAAGTTTTGCTATAACAAAACTTCTCTTCTAAAAAAGGCATGTCATCGATACTCGAATCTATCGAAATATTGTTGTCGCTTTTCCACGATGCCGATTGGTTCTCTTGTTGCGCTTATACTTTATGAGCGGCTGTCATAGCATATTTTGACAGTTGTGTGTCTGTAATGTCTAGTTATATTAAATTTTTTTAGTTAAGGGGATGCTGGAGTGACGGCCGAACTTCCTCGATGTCGATAATGTCAACATTTCTAATTTTGTTTTTCCTATATCTGTCTTTGTCTAACGAAATGACATCTGTCTTTGTTCGATTGCTGCGCCATCTCTGCTTACTAGCCTGCTTGTATATTTTTGTGGAAAATATGCACGATTTCTTTGAAGCTGTAATTTTTTTTCCAGGCTTTCAATCTCAATGTCAAAGGTACGTTATTGTTTGTGCACGTATTCTGCAGAGTGGCAACATTTCATTTCGTACATGTAACTTATACAACTGTTTATATTAGAAAATAAGGTTATGAGGTGACAGCATTTTTACATTTATTTTCAATTATCACTAATTTTTTATAATCCCACTCTTCATTAGTACCTATACTTTGCTCCTGTAAAAGGATTTTGCGATCTATAAAGCCGCTTCAAAGAACGAGCTTTGACTGTAATTGTCGGTAATTGTCCCCTGTCCAGGATTCCCTTAAAATTTCCATTTATAATACCGAAGGGATTCGAACTTGGTACTGCATGTCATTGGGCACCGCTGATGAGTTAGACAGTCGTCACTACGCTATCGAATATTAGTAATAATTGAGTTTTAAATTCTCTTTATGTGTTATAACGTAATATAAAGTACGAACCTGCAATTATTTTTAAATTGCTAAACAATATTTAATACTTTAAATGCTCAATTACTGTCTATATAAATACGAATATGTTAAAAAATTAAAATTTAAACTTTATGTAAAAATATTATTCAGTAAAGATTGCCGAAAGATTTAATAATTCTCAAAATCATATTTTTAATATAATAGAATGATAATTGTTACGAAAAAACTATTTAAGAATGACATAACCTCACTGTTCGAATGCTAACAAATTTTTAATTAGTAGTGGCTATAGATAACGGTTGGCTAATTTTTTTAAAAGTTTCCAGCGTTATCTATTCCAATATTTACAGTGCAGGGGCTAGAAAAGTACTAGACAGCGAAGAATTATTCATAAATTATAGCTAATACTAAACTAGTCAATGGCTAGATAACATATCTAGCCTGCGTGATACAGCCATTAGCTGTAAAATCAGATTGGCTAGACCAATTTCGACTCGGATATCAAAAATAAATATATATGTGTACATGTCAAAATATTAAAAAGCTACAAAACAAATAATAAAAAGTGACTTTTATAAAGAGAATACTTTATTTCCACGTAGTGTCTTAATTTTTCTATAGTTTTCCTAATAGCATATTAGGTTTTATACGTTTTATTTTTATTTAATTAATGTTTACAATAAATTACATATGAATCACAGAGAAAAATATTTTTTTACATTTGTTATTTCTATTTGTTTGGCTTACATTTATTTTATGGAAATAATATTACTTTAAGTAAAACATTATTTTCTTGAATACAAATTTTGTAGTTTTATTGCATTAAGGATGTTCTAGCTATACAATCCCTGCCAAAAGTTAGCTTTCAATAAAAAATTACTAAAATGAAGACTTTGCATATATGTCAAACAACTCACAATTTTTTATATGTTAGAAAGCATTACCATTAATAGTTTGAGTATGGTTTTTTGTCATTTAAATAATTAGTATTGTTTAAACAATTAAAAAATAAAAAAAATTTAGCAAAAAGTTCTGAAACTTAAAATACAATATTAATGATGTATGTTTTACATATAAAAAAAGTTTTAGAAATATCTGACTGTTTTTATTTATACTCATTGCAAAAATGTCGATTCTCCATAAGGGATAATGTTAATTTCATCAACTTTAAACTTAAATAACTCTTAAATTGTTTAGTAAGTCACTTACAGAGTATTTTTAATTTAATTTAAAAGAAACATCTCAAACTATTAGCTATTTCTCAATATATATTTGAAACACTTCCAAAACATCTTCAAAATTGTTATAACTCAGCAACCGTTTAGTGGATTTGTTTCAACTTTTTTGTAGCACATCAGGAAGACTGAAAGAACAATCTCACAAATTTTTATCGACTTCTCACCGTTTTAAAGATATAACCAGAACATCCTTAAACCATATTGTTTAACAGAAAAAATATGATTGTTTGAAACAATATATTTCAATGAAATAATATTGTCTTTGATTACACTAAATATCACTCAATGAAATAAAACATTTCTTTGCATAAAAATGATATAAAATGTTTGATTGAAATAAGAGTGTTACTATTTACAATTAATTTATTGCTTGGAATAACCATTGTTAATAGTTGGATCTATGTATATATAACTAAAAACAAATCACGTTTAATCGCTCGGCGAGCAGTTAGCTGTTTCGTCCGGCTTGAACCAATATGGCTGTGCGGCAAGAGCGACGTGATAATCGAAATTGAGCATCTTACTGCTTTTTCAAAGAAGCCAAATTGGTTGTTTGCCGAGTGTGAACATAGAAGCCATTAAGCAAAGAAGTGCGAACGTGAAAAGTGTTTGAGAGTTTCTGACGGGGGTGGCCGACGTTTGTGGTGCAATCGCACACTCACGCATATTTTCTCGTCGCGCATTGTTTCCGTACTTCGTTTAATCTGACTATCGACACTGACCGTGTCAGTCCCAGACAAGGGGATCAAGTGCCATAAGCTTTCCGCGCTTTGCTTCAGTTCAACTATTTAATGTGTATATAGGTACGCACGTCATGCTCAAATCATCTTCAGTTTTTTTGAGTGCTAATATCGGAAAAGTAGTTTGGTTCGTTAGTTTACTTTCCAAAAAAAAGATTTTATTAAAATGTGGTTAAAAATGAGTGCCTTGAATAATATTGCTTTATTTTTAGAAGCATGACCTTGGCGGAAATATTTCTACAAAATTAAAAAAAATAAAAATGTACTACAAAAAACTATAAAATATAATTGCCAGAATCTAATAAATTCTATATGAATTTAAGAAGTACTACAAAATCCTACATGAAAATGCTAGAATTGGAACCTTTTGTAAATTTTTGTATTTTTTTAGTGCATCTTGATCTATAAATTTTTCGGTAAAACTAAGCCAAACTACAACTAATACTGATATTCTACACATTTCTATATCTATTTGAGTACAGTAGACAACAAGGAAATACTAGAATTAAAATACTCTCTAATGAGGAAATTTACTCGACATAAAAAAAATTATATTTATTTTGAAATTTTATTATTACTTTTGAACTAAATTTGTTTCTTAAGATGCAACCTATGATTATAAATATTTTCTCGTATTTGAAAAACACACTTACCTTGATGGGATTCGAACTCGAGACCTCGGGACCTCTGGATCGTGAGCCAATCGTCTTACGTGGTAGACTATTTCTTAAGGGGTTAGACCACTGTGTTTCAGGATAATTTTCAGGAATTAATTTTTAACAAAATATTTATGAAACACCAGTAATTTTTTTTTTATTATCTTTTATACACATTGAAGAACGTGTCAAAATTTTGTTGTCCAAAAAAATATAAAACTCGTCGAGTTAAGTCGCTTCGCGCATCCCTATGATTTTCGGATAGTGTACATGATTTCGCGAAAACCAGTCGTCTGAAACAAAAATAAAAAATATGCTCATTATCTATATTGTATTGGCTTTCGGTTGACGGAGCATTTTATTTTTTTTCATTTTTGGCGACAAGAAAAAAATTCCTGAATTTTTTACTGCAATTGGGCAAAATTCAGGAATTTTTTTCTTGTCGCCAAAAATGAAAAAAAATAAAATGCTCCGTCAACCGAAAGCCAATACAATATAGATAATGAGCATATTTTTTATTTTTGTTTCAGACGACTGGTTTTCGCGAAATCATGTACACTATCCGAAAATCATAGGGATGCGCGAAGCGACTTAACTCGACGAGTTTTATATTTTTTTGGACAACAAAATTTTGACACGTTTTTCAATGTGTATAGAAAATAATAAAAAAAATTACTGGTGTTTCATAAATATTTTGTTAGAAATAATTCCTAAAAATTATCCTGAAACACAGTAGTCTAACCCCTTAATTTGATGTAAGTGTTATATATAGTCTACATTAGGGTGTGTCATTTTGGAGCAACTTTTTTCATTTCACGAATAGCATATATACTTGCAGGAAGGAAAAATAAGATACCTGTAAAAATTTTAGCCCTTAATATTAATATTAACAGGTCGCTCATCGCGATTTTTTATTTTTTATTTAGTAAGATAGAAAAAATTTTATAACTATCTAACAAACAGTAATACAGCATTGCGCCACATAGATTTTCTGTAGTAAATTTACCGCTCTACAAAAAAGATCTCTTATTATTTTTTCATAAATTCAACCGTTCAAAAGATATTCAAAGTTAAAGTTTGATAAATTTTATAAAACTTGTTTTTGCTTCTTATGAATTTTGTATCATATCGACTATCAAAAATTATGAAATAATCAATACACATTTTTGTAGAAAATTTAACAATCTACAAAAAAGGTCTTATATTTTTTTCATAAATATAACCATTTAGACAATATTAAGGTTTAAAGTTCAAAATATAAACCTTAATATCGTCTAAATGGTTACATTTATGAAAAAAATATAAGAGACCTTTTTTGTAGATCGTTAAATTTTCTACCAAAATGTGTATTGATTATTTCATAATTTTTGATAGTCGATATGATACAAAATTCATAAGAAGCAAAAACAAGTTTTATAAAATTTATCAAACTTTAACTTTGAATATCTTTTAAACGGTTTAATTTATGAAAAAATGATAAGAGAACTGTTTTGTAGAGCGGTAAATTTACTACAGAAAATCTGGCGCAATGCTGTATTACTGTTTGTTAGATAGTTATAAAATTTTTTCTATCTTACTAAATGAAAAATAAAAAATCGCGATGAGCGACCTGTTAATATTAATATTAAGGGCTAAAATTTTAACAGGTATCTTATTTTACCTTCCTGCAAGTATATATGCTATTCGTGAAATGAAAAAAAAAAGTTGCTCCAAAATGACACACCCTAGTTTACATGTGTCATGACCAGCGCAAATATATAATTTTTCAAAAAGTCTTAAGAAACAAATTTAGTTTAAAAAGAGTAATAAAATTTCGAATCGGATATACGAATATAATTTTTTCTTAATGTCGGGTGAATGTCAGAAACCAGTGCCGGCTTATTACAAAATAGGCCTGTTGGGCCAACGTCGCGCCGCGCGATTACAAAAAGAAAAATAACTACTTTATTCTAACTTATCTGTAAAATAAAAAGCGAGTCATTATAAAAAAAACCTTACCCAGCACCACATACACACATGTCTAAAACCGGAGGTAACGACTGCGAGCGAAAGCAACACGCCGCGCGGGACTTGGAAAATTTTCGCACGAGCAACGCCGAAGGTAACGGTTGCGAGCGAAAGCAACACGCCGCGAGAGGATTTTATATATTTTAAATAGTACACCCCCCCCACACACACACATTTGGATTTCCGTGCATTCGCCCTACCGGAGGTAATGACCGCGAGCAATCTTCAACCTCAAACCTTCAACCTTTCCATGGTTGAAGGTCTGTTAATTTCCATGTAAAATTGTAGTATCTTATAAACATCTAAAAAAAGGAAATTTATGTAGATTTTCATGAATTCACGAGTTGTAAAAGGCTTAAGGATTTTGTCGTTTTCTGTAGAACCTTGTAGTATTGTATGCAAAATTACAACTATTCACAAATCAGAAATTTATATAGGTAAAAAATTGTACATTTATGTATTTTTCTATTGGACTTTACAACAGACTATACGAAAATAAAAACATAAGTATTTTGACTTCTGCGAATTAAGAAGTTATTAATAATAGATGAATTTTGGAAGATTTGTGTAAAAACTTGTAACATTTAACTAAAAATTACAAATTTTAATTAGCCATAATTGTAATAAATTTTTGAGCTGTACAAACAAACCGGTATTTGTTAGTATTTGTACGCAGTTGTAAGTATTTTATGAGAAACTAAAAACTGAGTTAGATTCTAAGTTGCATAGTTTTACGATACGTAAATTGTGGTAGATTTCTATAGTCATTCATAAATAATTGTAGTATTCTACAAGTAAGCAAATGTTTTAATTTTTTAAGATTTTGTTTCTTCTTAAATTTTTAATATTTGTAGATCTTTGTACTATTTTTTATAAAATTGTAATTTTTTATAAAATACTACTTGCAATAATTTCTTGATTTGAGAACATTGTAATTTGTGGTACTATTTCGTAGATATTTCTACAAAAAAATAACTATTTCTACAAAAAATTAAATATTTCAACAAAAATGTACAAATTTCTATTTCTAGTCAAATTTTGTAGTTATTTATAGAAATTTTTTTAGGGGAGGCTTATATACTGCATACCAATAGTACAATACTTTGACTGAAATAATAAAATTGTTTGATATAACAAAAATATAATTTCAGTGAAATAGTACAATACTTTGACCGAAATAATAAAATTGTTTAAGTTAAAAACACATTCAATTTCTTTGAGAAAATATTTACTTTAAGGTAAATATATTTTATGAAAAGTTAAACAATTGCATTTTGTAGTTTGAACATTGGTTTGATTGGGCTATTTCAATGCGTAAATTTCTTTAGATTTAAGAAAATTTGTTAAATCTAAAGAAACATTATCTCTGTGTACAATTTTACTAAATGCATGTATATGTACAAAACAGGTGCAAGATTTATCCGATAACCATTGGAGTAAGATCTCGAAACGTATTAATTTTTTTATATGTATAGTAAGATAAGATCAATTATGAATATAATCGAAGATAAAGACTTAACTTTGTTAAGAGAATATCTTTATCAGTGATATCAATGATACGTATTCCGTTGTATACTCTGTATACACTGAAAAGGCAACTCTGCATTCGTATTACATGTTGGTTCTCGACGCTTGAATCCATTGCACGTTATTCATGTAAGCCGAACTTACTAACTTGCAAATCTTAGCATCACTCTGACAGTTTAACCAATATTTAACGAGCATTTTCGAGGTCATCCCAAATTAACGATATTTCAATATAGCATTCTCGCTTTTCTTCCTCTTTTCCTATCTTTCTTTTTTCTTTTTCTTCTTTCTTTTTCTACAGCGACAAAAGACTCGTTGAGTCACATTCTCTAGATTTCGCTCTCCCTATCCTCCGTTATTTTTCGCCGAGCAATTACGACGCGCGAGGTCGAATCGGAAAGGAGAGTGATGAAGGAGCGGGGAAGGGGGAAGCGAGAATCAAGAGTAGGGATGATGCGGGGCCAAAGGGAGGGCGAGAGAAAAAATGTCCCCGTCTCGCGAGTGTGAGAGCGCACGAGAGCAGTTCTCGGAGTGGAGAAACCAAACCGCGCCACATCGCGGCGGTTATTATCGATCTTGGGGCATCGTTACACTTCGCGTCCGGCCGTGCGCTTACGGGATCCGTACAAGTGTGACGACGACGGTTGTGTGATGGTGAGAGAGGCACAGCCGCCACCGCCACCATCGTCGCCGCCACTGCTATCACCGTGTCGGTTACATCGATTGTTTTCGACGAGTAATATGTTGTCGCGCAATACGAATCTTCGATGTAATAACAGCCTATCTAACCGGCCGGTACATCAGGCGTCATAAGTTCCTCAGTGTACCTATATATCAGAAAGGCACTTTTTGAGCCAACGTGCCGTATCTGTGTGTGCGTGTGTGTGCGTGCGTGCGTGCGTGCATGCGTGCGTGTGTATACATATATATATACAGGGTGTATTATTTTAAGTGATTCAGCTGAATATCTCTTAAGGTGGTCCTTTCGCGGACTTAGCTAGTCAAGTAACAGTCCGTCATGAGGTAATTGAAAACAGACATATTGACAAACATTACACAACATCCCAATAATTATAATAATATAATATGATTTTACACGCACGATTTAATCGTATTTAATTATTTACTTATTAAAAAAATATCACAATAGTAGTGCGGTTGGACTCGATTTAGGTTAGGTCAGGCATGACAGTACGAGTAAAGCAATATGCGATTGGACCACTACTTATTTAACCTCATATATCAGAGCAAAACATTCGGCAAGCCTTTATTTTCAAGGTATGTACGAAATCCTGAAACTTCAGGGAATATTTTAAGACATGAATAATGTATTCATCTGATCGCTAAGTACATGTATTATTCGTTGAAAACCTCGGACGTGGCGATTTGCATCATTCTATCTTTCTCGTTTATTAGATGTAAACAAGGATAGAATGACAATGGCACGCTCCGCGAACGCACATTTAGAATGACTTATTTCTTGTAAAGTGTCGGTAACCTCACTTGATTTTTCGTACACATGCCCCTTATTACTGTACATTTAACATATATCAAATTTAGGTACCTATCTAATACTTGTTCTCACGAAAGAACCACCTTAAAGTAAAAGAGACTGGAAAAATTGTTTCAGACAAAAGTTGTTTGGTTCGAAGGGGGACATAAGATGGTGTCATTGGTTTGACCTTGGGTGGCATCGTTAAGGCCAGGTCAAGGACATCTTCAGTTTCTTAAATGGAACCCCCTATTTTTTATTACATATTCTTATAGCTTATGTCGAGAGCTTTCCAAAACACTATAATTAAGTATTTTTTCATTAAGTACTTTTTGAGTTATAAGGCTTGAAAGTTACAGTATTGTGATATAATATTTTGTTAAGTATTTATAATTCAAATTCCTTACTTTTTATTTTTGCAAACAATATGAATCAATTAATTTAAAATATGAATCAATTAATGTAAAAAAACAAAATTTTCTTACAGAAAAACTTGTGTAAGAGCGTAATGTGGCACAGTAGATAGCGCACTAATCTACAAAGCTGAAGAACAATTTTAATGCCATTTATAATGAGTGTAATTCTTGTACCGTTGTTAAGAACAATGTCTAAAATACCTGGAATAAACTATTGCGCGTTGTGTAATTTCTGTAGGCATTCATATTCATGCATTAAGTTTCATTCTTACAGAATGTCTATTCACCAAGTACGTATTGAATTACTTTCGACAAAGACTTAAATTTAGCGTATACCATGAAAGAAGAGTACCGATTTTTTATTGCGTGATGGATAGTTATTGAAAAAGCACCCCAAATCGTGAGAGGCAAGGGGATTCACGCAAATCAAGCACCCCGAATCGTGAGAAGCTAAGAAAATAATGAATATGCAATAAACAGTTACACAACAAGTTTTTCTTTAAGAAAATTGTGTTTTCTTTACATTAATTGATTCGTATTGTTTACAAAAATAAAAAGTAAGGAATTTGAATTATAAATACTTAACAAAATATTATGTCACAATACTGTAACTTTCAAGCCTTATAACTCGAAAAGTACTTAATGAAAAAATACTTAATTATAGTGTTTTGGAAAGCTCTCGACATAAGCTATAAGAATATGCAATAAAAAATAGAGGGTTTTATTTAAGAAACTGAAGGTGTCTTTGACCTGTCCTTAACGATGCCACCCAAGGTCAAATCAATGACACCATCTTATGTCCCCCTTCGAACCAAACAACTTTTGTCTGAAACAATTTTTCCAATCTCTTTTACTTTAAGAGATATTCAGCTGAATCACTTAAAATGATACAACCTTTATATATATATATATATATATATATATATATATATATATATATATATATATATATATCATGTATATATATATGTATGTATGTATGTATGTATATGATGTATATGTATATATGTATATATGTATATACCGGGTGTCTGAGACCACCTGTACACCCCTTGTTTTCAAAAACTAAGCATTTTAGAGAAAAACGTTTTAGACAAAAATTGTATGGTTTTGAGGGGAACATAAGATGGTGTCATTGGTTTGATCTTGGGTGGCATCGTTAAGGTCAGGTCAAGGACACTTTCAGTTTCTTAAATGGAACCCTCTATTTTTTATTGCATATTCTTATAGCTTATGTCGAGAGCTTTCCAAAACACTATAAGTATTTTTTTTATTAAGTACTTTTCGGAGTTATAAGGCTTGAAAGTTACAGTATTGTTATACTGTATTGTACAGTATTGTTATACAGTATTGTATAATTTAAATTCCTTACTTTATATTTTTGCAAACAATACGCATCAATGTAAAGAAAACACAATTTTCTTAAGGAAAAACTTGTGTAACTGCTTATTGCATATTTATTATTTTCTTAGCTTTTCACGATTCGGGGTGCTTGATTTGGATGAGTCCTCTTGCCTTTCACGATTCGGGGTGCTTGATTTGCGTGAGTCCCTTTGCCTCTTACGATTCGGGGTGCTTGATTTGCGTGAGTCCCTTTGCCTCTCACGATTCGGGGTGCTTGATTTGCGTGAGTCTTCTTGCTTCTCACGATTCGGGGATGAATGCAGTAGGTACATACTGTGTGTTTGTGTTTGCTCAAGCGATGTGTTTAAACTGGGCACCATTTTCTGCAATGCAAGCAACTACTATTTGAGTAGTAAGCTATTGGCTGCTCGAAGAAAAGCTCCTCTTATGAGGAAGCTTGTATTTTATTCGATGCATAATTAATTATTAGTATTTATTAGTTTGGCTTCCTCATAGAGGCTTTATGAGCGAAATAAAATAGGAGCAATGGTAGCGATCTGTAATGAGGAGGAATTTATGATTTGCACACTTTTTTTTAATTTTAAATTTAATTTTTTTATGAATTGATAGAGGGTTAGCTTAGTAGCACAAGTGGGGTTTTACAATTGACGCAATGTCAAATCGATGTTGACTTTAGGAGTTCAGGCTACATGGTCCATATATGGACTTTGCATATGGACCTTTAATCGCGTATAAAGTTGGGTCTAATCAACTAAATCTTAAAGAATTATATATGAAATAAGGGTAGAAAAGACTGAAGAATACAATAGAATTATAAATAGTCCGATATCTCAAAATTGGCGGAAGTTAGAGCAACCACGAACATTTCTCAAAAAATTTAAAATTTTATGAAAACCTTTTTACTGATTATTGCCAAATTTAATACCAACCTTCTTTTAATGATACTCTATATAAAATTACATGTACAACTTATACATGTAACTTTTTAAGCAAAAATCGGTAACTTCTTCACCGATCCTCGCCAAATTCAATATCTTCCTTAAATGATATTCTATCCATCAAATAACTTAACATTTTTTAAGCAGAAATTGGTAACCCTTTTACCGATTCTTGCACAATTCAAAACAATCTTCCTTTAATGATACTCTATATAAAATTACATCTTATACTCTTTTTAAGCAGAAATCGGTAACCCCTTCACCGATTCTCGTCAAATTCAATAATAATCTTCCTTTAATGATACTCTATCCATCAAATAACTTAGGGTAGACCGAGGCATCGGATCAATATAAGTTTTAAGACAGTTTTTATTAGTGTTTTGTTTCAAACGAGCTGTTTTATCGTGCTAATTAGTAATCCGATTCGCCTCAATTTACCCTATACATTTTTTAAGCAGAAATTGGTAACCCTTTTACCAATCTTTGCCAAATTCAAAACAACCTTCCTTTAATGATACTCTCTATATATAAGATTATATATATGTATAACTTGTACACTTTTTAGGCAAAAATCGGCAACCCCTTCACCGATCATTGCTAAATTCACCAACCTACCTTTCATGATACTCTATCCATAAAAAAAACTAAGTTTGATATCTCAAAATTGCGGTAATTAGAGTAATCATGTAGATTTTTTTAGATAGAAATCAGTAACCCCTTTATTATTAGCAATTTTTCTAATTATTATATTCTTCAGTTTTTTCTACCCCTATTTCATATATAATTCTTTAAGATTTGGTTAATTAGTTTTTAAGTTATAGAAATTTTGGTAAATTTGGCAACACACACACATACGGACATTTTTTTCGGAAATTACGATTTTTCGACGTTTTAGAACATTCTTAACACATTGGCATAAAAAACTAAAAAACAATTTTTTTTTGCTTTTTTCTACCCCTATTTCATATATAATTCTTTAAAATTTAGTTGATTAGACCTAGCTTTATATGCGATCAATGGGTCCATGTACGAAGTTTATGAAAACAAAGCTTCCTCTATGAGGAAGCAAATAGTTAATACTGAGCAATGATACAATAAACATTTATTCAATTAATAGCTAACAATAAGTAATCAAGTGCACATCGTATATATACTGATATATATTGTAACTGATATATACCATGATGAAGACAACAAAGTTATTTTACGCTCTTTATCTTCAATCGAGAGCTTGTCTGTTTGAGCAGTTTTTCTTTTTAATACTTAAGAAGCGCATCTTTTCTATTTTATATCTATCTAATAGTATACCTAGTTCAAATATTTTATTTTATGAAATAATGGAAAAAATCACTGTATATAGATGCGTGTGTCGAAAAGAGCTTATTTAGTGATTTTTTTTTTAAATTACGATGCTTATTGATCGGTAGACAGGCTGTTGCTTATTGAGATTGAATTCAAAATCGGTGGTGAAAGTCGTCGAAAACTCTTTGGCGCGTAAATGCAAACATGAACGAATGATAAGAGTACTGACGATTGTGAAAAGATGTAGGTAGAGGTAAAGGTGGAGGAGAAAGAAGAGAAGGTTAAAATCGCGTCATAGTATAGTAGTATAGTCGAATAGTTGGGTCAGGTCAGTTTGCTAGCTTACGTAAAAGAGACTAAGTATCGTGGTAAAGGAGAGGAGTGTGGAGAACAGGAAATGTTATAAGATATAGAAAGAGACAGAATGGCGGGGATTGGAGAAGAAAAAGAGAAAGAGACATGGCGCCGAGACAAGCTGGCTAGATGGTGAAGAAGAGGTGGGGGCACCTGTTACAACGTTCGAGCGTTTCTCCTTCTCCACCGATATGTTTTCTTCCTTTCCCCGTGCCGCCTCTCAATCCGATGGGCCAGCGTTTCCACGCGGCTATATTCGAACGGCTTTTGTATACCGAGTGTTCGATTTATTGGTGCCATATTCTTTGTCGGAAATTAAAATAATTAAAAAAATTATAAACATAGTAGCGAAAATGTATATTTTAAAAGATTGTTATTGAAGATATTGCCTAAGATATCTATTAATTAAGTATCTTAGCTGATAAACTCGTGCAGATACAGTTTTTATTCGTGTAGATTTAGTGTTTATGTTTAGAAGAGAATCTTTCCTGTTAGTCATGTAGAAGTGTTATCTGCTTATTATCTGCTTAAATCTTTATGATCAGTATTGATATTGTGATTAAATTTTATCGATTAGATTTTTATTTTAATGGAATAGTTTACGCTACCTCATTTGAAAATCAAGAAGAAATATGGAATTGTAATTGTAAGGAATATTACGCATTGCAATGTTACAAAATATATGATAGACTCTTTAGAGACGAATTGATTTTTATATGGTGGCAAAATAGTGGCTATATATTGAGTACCTACTTATTCCAACTTAGAAGACGGTATGAGATTTTCTATGAAGATAAATAAATTTTATGAGTATAAAGTACAAAGTGTAGATAAGTAATATTGCAAATTATTAATTTTTAATTTCTTTAAAAATACGAGAAAGTTGCGAAGTTTTCTTAAAGTTTTGCAAGGAAAATGTGATATTGCAGTGTTATTAATTAGCAGAGGGAAAGGAGGGAAAAGGAGAGAAAGGTAGAGAGGGAAAACAGAAGCGTAATTGTCCACGCGCAATCGGGATTATGGAAAATCGATTGTAGCAGCGTTACTTTTGCGTGGCCGAGTGAAAGAAGAGACAGAATAAATGTCCGCCTTTGCGTCACTTATGCGAAAGAAATTTTTTGGCAAGGAGGGTCACGCTGAAAAGTTACAATATTGATTAATATATATCTCGTAACCATTTCTGACCACAATTTTGAATCATTGTTAAAAAATAAATGTAAAATAAGTTTATAAGAATTTAAGAATATTAGAAATTGTGAGAAAATGAAACTAAATAAAATAAATAGGAATTATTGTCGTCGAAACGTCGAATTAATGTAACACTACAATATTAAACATCAGTTTGATTAAATAATTACTCTTGTTATTGTTTTTACATTTCGATATTTTTGGAAGCAATTTAAATTCATGTAATAAGAACATATCTGATAGTGAATCGTTAGGGATTAAATCGTTTATCATTAAGGATAAATAGGAATGGATAAATAGCAGTTGAAAGTCCGACAAAGTTCACTGTCTTCTACGCATATCGTGTCACGTAAAAATAATAATTGACGGAGCATGTTATTAACATGTATTTTAGAACCAATGAATTTACCGTGTGATGCGTTTCTCACGTTGAGAATGACGCAACAATGTTTTCTCTTATCACAGAAAAAAAGTCATCTACATATTTTGATACTCATATCTTTTATTTTTCTAATATATTTTTACTTATCTCTTTTTGAATCTTTTATAGAACGAGAATATTTTAAACAAACGTGATTTTGGCAATGAGAGTGTTATCAGTGCGTAATATCAGAATCCTGATTTATTTTAAATTTAAAAAAATTACAAATATTCCGAATGTTTCGGCTCCACATATCGAGCCATCCTCAGCAGTATACAAAAATTAAGTTGCTCACGTTCTCCATCGTACCAAAAGATGTTTCCAAATTAGGAAGTCAGAAAACCATAAGAACTAAATGATCGTTATCTGTGAAGTAGTTGAAATTTTTTGATTGATGAGAACAAAAATTTTTTTTAAACTCACCAGATAGAACACTAGTTTTTTATAATGAATTATCTTCTGCTTATGTGTACAATTTTTGTATGTAAGATTTTTATATATGTATAGATTTTTATTTGAAAATTTTCAATAATTACATATGCAAATTTTATTATTTTTACTCTTTTCTAATATATTTGTTTTTCAAGCCGGTATTTTCCGAGAACATAATAGTGGTTTCTCAGTCAGAGTTATAGTAAAGCCTCACTACCGTGAAAATTCTGTAATTGTGCAAGTTTTAAAGTTTGAATTAGCAGTCGATCACAAAATATCGACAAATTAGATTTCTTTATTCAAAATTTCGAATTCAATGATTTCTTTTTAAATTCTGTTACTCTTCGTATAAGTATATATATACGTGTCCATTACTACACAGAGTCGTTTTGTATAATTTGCATAATCTCCCTCACGAAGCAACGAAGAATGACGACGCCACGCGTTCTTGTTCACGGGTTGTCACACGAAGAAAGTTAAATAGTGGCCGCGGAGAATACGGAGAATACAGAAATCACACACTATAGCATTTATAGCGTAATACTCTCTTATGATCTATATCTTACTTTATTTCTTCCATAATTTATTATTAATTTTGGAACTGATATCTAAAAATATTCGAATATTAATTTACTATATCTTTCAACGGATTCGTGTCCCGATTGCTTTTTGTGCAATTTTATATTTCTTATTTTGGTTATTATTTTGAATGTCGTCGAATTATATTTTATGTAATGATTAATTATTATAAGGGTGATTCAAAAATACTTATACAAATTTTAGGAGTTCTCCACACTTAAACAAGAAAAAAAGTCATATACACAGGTCCGGAAATGCCTGAGTTATAATCGAAAGATTATATTTCAGATCTGCATGTTTCCTTGATCTAAATATATTAGATTTTTGTTTCTGTGGGGACACTTAAAAACCCTAGTTTATGCAACTGAAATTACAAATGAGAAGACGTTTCATCAATGCATATTATAGATGCCTGCGAAACCATCCGCAACTGTCATTGGATCTGTCATTTCCGAACATATGTATACAAGGTGGACAAAATAAAGCATGACAAATTTTTATCTCCAAAAATATCAGAGAAAAATATTTCAAACAAAAGTTGTTCGGTTTGAAGGGGGACACATGGTTCCGATGCGAGTCAAGTCGTCCTTTTCAAGAAATTTTAAAGGCGACTAATTTCTTAAATAGAACTTGATTTTTTCCTTGAGATAAAAGTTGAAGATCTCGTCGAGACGTTTTCAAAGCATTATAATAAAGCTCTCTTTTGTTAAGAATTTTTTGAGATATTTACTATTTTGTTATAATATTTTTAATATAAAATATGAAATAACTCGTAAAGTATTCACTTTTCTATGACTTTACCTTCATACTTTTATACGTAGAATAATGAAAGGAAACGAATAAAAATATTAATTTTTATCTTTGCAATTTTGCAAAATTGAATGCGTCTATAAAATGCAATCGAATTTTTTAAAATAATTAAAAGAGAATTTTTCTGCTTTTTTTACAACAGTTGATTTTTTTCATTATTCTACGTATAAAAGTATGAAGGTAAAGTCATCGAAAAGTGAATACTTCACGAGATATTTCATATTGCATATATTAAAAATATAACAAACTATAAAATATCTCAAGACATTCTTAACAGAAGAGAGCTTTATTGAATGCTTTGAAAACGCCTCGACAAGATCTACAACTTTTATCTCAAGGAAAAAAATCAAGTTTCAATTGAGTCGTTTTTAAAATTTCTTGAAAACGATGACATCTATCACATGACTCACATCGGAATCATGTGTTTCCCTTTAAACCAAATAACTTTTGTTTGAAATATTTTTCTCTGATATTTTTGGAGATAAAATTTTTCTCTAAAAACAATATTTTTGGAAATAAAAGTTAGTTACGCTTTATTTTGTCCACTTTGTTTGACATTTTTCCTTATTGTTTATATGTGGAAAACTCATTCTCAAAGTAGAAGTATTTCTGAATCATTCTATGTTAATCTTGGAAAGATAAAAGACAAGTTCGCCTCTTGCGATACTCATGTTCAATCAATTTAATAATCTATGACAAATCTAATATCAGTATCAGAATATCTTTATGCATCTCATGAATAAGGTAATACGGTAGTACCATGTTGTAATTTTATCGTATTGCATCTCATAGTCTTCTCCGTAAAACGTGACGACAAAGATAAATAACGAGTCCTTTACAAAGAAAACCAAATAATGGCACAAAGTACAGAATATCACACTCTATGAACCTAAACACCTAACGCGGTCGCGTAATATAAGAATTAAAGCAAATAACGCTCCACGAACTTCATAAGCTTTATTCTTATCATATTTTATAAACTCTCTCTTAGATATATTTTTTATTAATGTAATATTAACATAACATCTTACTTTTATCACTTCTCTAGAGATCTTTCTGCCTAAGATCTACTTTTGATCAATCAAAGTATGTTTTATTTAGCAATGAAATCACATTGAGAAATTTTTAGTTCTCTATAGCGCACCGTATAAAACCTCCGTCCTCGTAAAACAAGAAGAAACATATCACAGAAAAGCTAAAATAAAAATTGTATGATATACGACTGTAGTAGGTGGAGAGAAGAATCAAGAATTCTTGGTGTGTAATAATCGCCGCAGGTCTTGAATCAGCTTAGAAATGTTGCCACGGATCCTCTTCTCGTAATCGTCATCGTTGTTGCTGTCGCCGTTGTCATCGTCGTCGCCGCTGCCACTACTGCGATGCAGTCGATCCGAAGGTGAAGTACACCGAGGATAATGGGAGTAGCGCATCGCTATTGTAAACAGACTCGAAGAGGCGAGCGAGCGAGCAAGCGGCTATCTGGGATTTAGTTCGGCGAAAAGGGAAGGGGAGAAGGTAATGCTCGGCGAAGTCGCGGCGGGACCGGCGGGGGTAGAGACGCTGACGAGAGCGGGATGAGGCGAGTTGTGATGGCGATGGCACGGCGGAGGAGGGACGTGTCGCGTTGAACGGCGGAAGGGGGAAGTTGCCGAGACATCGATCGGGTCTCGCGGCCATTGCTTGTACCACACTCTTCCTTCCCTTCCCTCACTCTCCCATTCTGTCTCTCTCTCTTGCTTCGCTTTTTCGACGGCGCTGCTACTCTACTAGGAGTCAAGATGCCGTATCTTTCGGCACACTGCGAGACCAGGAGGAAACTCCGTGAAACTACTCAGGCCAGCCGCTTGCGCGCTTTACGCACTTGTGCTAACCCGCCGCGGCTATGTGTGCGCGCGCACGCGTACCTCATGGATGTATTGTATGTACAGGGTGTCAGAAAATTACCAAATGTTGAGAGAGAAGAAAGTATAAGAAAAGAATAAGAAAATGCCATATTCGCAGATCGTCTGGCAGAAAAAATGAATTTTATGTCACTAAAGGTCTGTTTAATTAAATGTATTATGACCTTAGAAAAATCATCTTTTTAGTAATCTTCAGAATGTTTTCCAGGAACAACGGTATCACGAAAAGAAGTAGAAGGTTTCTAAGAAACAAATTCTCTTATTAATATTTAGACACATTCTGAAAATCGTTAAAAAGGGTATTTTAATCATTTTTTTTTTTTCAACATCTTTATCTTTACTATTATATAAAGGGGAAAAGTTTGTAGTGTTGTTCGGGGTAATCTTAGAAACTATTGGAGCGATTTTGAAAGTATTGTATATGAAGTAGGGGTAAAATTTCCCGGGGAGTGCTATAGGGTGTATAGTTTTTCGTTACCGATCTTCTGAAAACCGGATTTTCGGACGGAATCTCAAAGAATTATATGTGAGACAGGGGTAGAATTTTCCGGGGAGTGATATGAAGTGTATAATTTTTTGTTACCGATTTTTTTTGGAACCGGTATCCGCAATTTTTCCAATTTTTCGGGAAATAATTGACTGAATCTTAAAGAATTGTATATAAAACAGGGGTAAAATTTCCCGGGGAGTGCTATAGGGGGTGTATAGTTTTTCGTTACCAATCTTCTGGAAACCGGTTTTTCTAAATTCTTCAATTTTTTGGGAAATAATTGACGGAATCTCAAAGAATTATATATATGAAACAGGGGTAGAATTTTTCGGGGAGTGATGTGAAGTGTATAATTTTTCGTTACCGATCTTTATTGGAACCGGTATTCGAAATTTTTCCAATTTTTCGGGAAATAATTGACCGAATCTTAAAGAGATATTTTCTTAAAGAGATATTACCTCGATATTTCACTTACCGATTACCGATTTTATTTCTTGGTTTTTTAATTGAAAAATCGAAGTTCTGTGTACATCGCGAGCGACCAATCTCAAAATTCCCGAAAAAACGCCTGGGTAAACCAAGGGATGATGTCACTGATCGGTAAGTGAAATATTGGAAAAGCGGAAATGACTCAATAGTGTGAAACTCGAGTAGAAAAAGACCGGTTACGACATGTTTAATCCACGAAAACATTTATGCGGTCCGATTTCAAATTAGAGGCAGTTATGATTCAAATTACGAATATCAATTTCATCCGAGTGTAATAATTGAAAAAATGGATGCAATATGTGATCATTGTCAAATAAAAAAGTTTAAAACTTAAGCACCTAGAATGTGTTATTCATGCAGAAAAGTTAAACTATCGTCTTTAAATCAACCACCCGACACACTCCTTATGTTTGTCCACAATAAGGATATTGAAACACAAACGAAGTCGTTTCAAGATAAACGACTCCCGGGCGAAGCCCGGGTAACCAGCTAGTTTTTTTAATACATTAAAGATTAATATCAATCATTTAGACAGATTAATATAATAAATAAAATGCAATACAAATCTAACAACATACATATAACATACACGGAGAAAATTTTATGTTAAATTTTACTATGCTGCCGCACCAACTGCGGACCATCAAGATGCCCAAGTTTAAATGCTATAGTCTTGTGTAAAATTACTATGTCCATAGCATTTAATGCTACGATCATAGCATTCAATGCTATAATAATGCTATGATCGTATCACTAAATGCTATGGACATATCACTAAATGCTATGGACATAGTAATTTTACACAAGACTATAGCATTTAAACTTGGGCGTCTTGATGGTCCGCAGTTGGTGCGGCAGCATAGTAAAATTTAACATAAAATTTTCTTCGTGTACTAAAAAATAAAAATGTGAGTGATAAAATTGAATTATCTCTTCTTCTTGCTAGAATTCTTTGCGATATAATTCTTTTGGATATATTCGAAGATTAGAGTAATCTAAAATATTCCAAAATTTATCGTATGTTTTTTTTATAAGATTCTCCCTTATTGTGATTCTTTAGTATTGCAATTGTGTTTAAACGTAATTTAAAGATTTGTAAAGGGAATGTTCTTTTTGTTATAGCTTCTTCAGCCAATTTGGACATAGCTTTTCATCAGCAAAAATATAAAAAAAAATCACGATTTGTTACATATTTTTGTGATAGTTCTTTAACACGTTGCATTTTTTACAGAGTTTGAACAATAAATTATATTATTGTTACTACTATAAATAATTATAAATACGAGAGTTGGTACGAAAGTAAGGCCTTCTATTAATATTTTTCTTTCGAATCTGACATAGAAAACTTTACGTTTCAATGAGTTGTTACTTGAAGTCTCTAGTTGTGTTCTGTTGAGTGGTATTGTAATCATTTATGAGTGTGTCACACGAGCATGGTGTCATTCGAACTGGTGTGTATTTCAGATGTGCGTAACAGACAAGGGCGATGGTTGAATTTTTTACCGTGGAAGAAATGAGTTCTATTAAAATCCATTCGTATTTCATAAATGGTGTTATCATAAACATTTCTGAGACGCGAATAAATTTCAATGGAAAAACCAACTCAGCGAACGATTAGTAATTGTTTAAAATAATTGGACATTGCCCTCTTAATTCTTTCCTAGATTCAAGTGTAGAAACCAATCGTAATAAAGAATCATTGAGCTGCTTTCTCCGCTGAACGCAGCCATTGGAACTCACTTCTTTCACGGTAAGAAAATCAACCACTTACCGTCCTTGTCTGTGTACGCACATTTGAAACACACACAAATTCGAACTGTTCGTGTGACACACTCACGTAAATGATCACAATACTACTCAACGTAATTAGAGACTTTTCTAGGCACCAGATTCAAAAGAAAAATATTAGGAGGCAATATTACTTTCGTACCGACCCTCGTAAAATGCGACTGTATTCTTTATCGAAATTAATTGATATTTAGATATATTAAGTTTACATAATTTTTAATATTATATATTTTTGTGGCTATAAGTTCTTTATATTAAAATTTTATTAAAATAAAATATGAAATTGACTGAAATGTACGATTTTGTTATTTATTCTTTTCTTAAATTTTAATTGATCAGAAACTGTTTATTGTTAATTTTCAACTACTCGGAAGTACATTTAAGTAGAAGTTATTTTCTAAATTATTTGAAAGATCTGTAGTGAATAGTAGTTTAATATGTTATATCCACACACAGAGAGAACGGTTTTTTTAGATTTAGTAATCCTATTTGTTTGATTGAAATTTCTTTCATTGAAACAACATACATATGCTTAGACGAAATAATATTTTTTTGAATGAAAAAATTTGTGTTTTTATTAAAGAAAACTCTATTATTTAACGGAAAAGACACTATTATTTGAAGTAATATCTCCCAAACAAATAATATATTATGTGGTTACAATAAATGTAATAAGCGTTTCCACCGCTAGGCGGCTGCTAAACTTGTAAGTCAAATTCGACCCACCGGTCACTCGAGTGATGGAGATATGACAATTATTTATTATTTATTTATTTATATACGTAGCAGTCAACCGACTACTACATATATCATAAATAAATAAATAATAAATAAATGTTTAAGACATTTTTTATAAAGCATTGATATTCAAAAGAAACAATAGTAATATTAAAGCGATAGAGAATATGTTTTTCGTTTCAAACAATTTTTTTATTTAAGACAAAGATATATATTCTTTGAAAAATTAAACAATCGTATTTGTTGAATCAAAAATTTGTTTGTTTGGACTATTCCAAAAGATAAATTTGTTTGAATCTAATAAAATTGATTAAATCCAAAGAAACCGTTCTCTCTGTGCACACATTTTTTGCATTTTTTACATTTTAGATAAAAGATCTCTTGATGGATTTGATTTTTTAGCAGAATTTGAATTAAAATGCTTAATTTCAAACAGCTTCAATTTTTGTTTGAAGCAAATTTACAAATGTAATATTTACGGTTCTTTCGAATGAAAGAGAAGGGAAAATTTATATGATGCAATCTGATATGTATATATGTATATATGTATTCCTTGACGTAATCATCATCACTCCCACTAAGAGGGGATTTTTATAAATTCGACCATTAAGGGGATGAAAAGGGATAAAATGTGTTTTCACGGATTCTCTCTCCTCTAGGCCCGATGAGATTTGATCGACTTGATTGTTTATTTAAAGTAGCGAAGCATGGATATCAATTAGCTAGTAAGTATATATATCCCTATTCGCTCCAACGTTTTTTTCACCCCAATAATCCTCCAACCATGTACTTTCGAGTCCCACGTGTTTTTAATAATGTTAATAGCTTTGAAAAATTCCCCAAAAATTATTATAATATCTTTATACCTTCGACTAAAAATCAATGTAAAGAACATTTGAAAATTATTTATTTAAATATTTTTTTACAACAATTATATGTTGACAAACACACGTTACGACTCGTTTTACTTAAAAAATCATAACTCACGAACAAATTGATGAAGCTTAATGAACCAAAACGCAAATTAAAGCTAAAAGTAGTGCAAATGAGAAAAAAAATATGAGATAATTATTAATTAAATAGGAATACTTAATTTCGTCGCCGCAAATTTGGTAATTTTTAAATGGTACAGAAGGACTTTACGGACTTAAAAAATGCTAGAAAAAGAATTTCTGAATAAGAAAAGGCGAATTTGAAGTGTGACAGATATTTTTTATGTAAAAAAATTAATTTTTTTTATATAATCGTAGCTCCTCCCCACCTCTTCCACCTTAGCCCAGTAAAATGACAAAATCTTGAGGAAATAATACTGACTGGACTAAAACTTTGTAAACAGACTTGTTTTAGGGTACTATTCAACATATTAAAAGTCCCCACGTATAGGCGCTACGTTGCGGGGAGGGGAGGGTCCTAAAAATTCCAAAAATCAGTTTTTTTCAAATAACTCGGAAAATATCGACTTTACAAAAATTTATGTAGATATAAAAATTGTAGCTTACAAAATTCCACACAATTTCGTTTTTTATTCAAGTTTGTACGATCAAATGGAGCAGAGATAGAATTTTTTAAACACCGGTAGTTTTGCCTCGATTCGAGAGTCCATTTTCGAGATATTAGCGAAAAATGCGCGATGCGTGTATGGGTTTTTGTTGCGTCGCAAAACTACCGGTGTTTAAAAAATTTTATCTCTGCTCCATTTGGTCGTACAGACTTGAATAAAAAACGAAATTGTGCGGAATTTTGTAAGCTACAATTTTTATATCTACATAAATTTCCGTAAAGTTGATATTTTTTGAGTTATTTGCGAAAAACTGGTTTTTTTTTTATATTTTGGACCTTCCTCTGCCCGTAACGTAGCGTCTACACATGGGGACTTTTATATGTTAAATAGTACCCTAAAACAAGCCTGTTTACAAAGTTTTAGCCCAGTCAGTATTATTTCCTTCAAATTTTGAAAAAAATTCTATCTCTGCTCTACTTGGTCGTACAGACTTGAATAAAAAACGAAATTGTGCGGAATTTTGTAAGTTACAATTTTTATATCTACATAAATTTTCGTAAAGTTGATATTTTCCGAGTTATTTGCGAAAGACTGATTTTTGGGACCTTTTGGACCCTCCGCTCCCCGCAACGTAGCGTCTACACGTGGGGACTTTTAATATGTTGAATAGTACCCTAAAACAAGCCTGTTTACAAAGTTTCAGCCTAGTCAGTATTATTTCCTCGAGATCGACAAATTTTGAGTCATTTTACTGGGCTACCTGCCTCTGAGCCATAATAGACCTCTGTGGAATGTTAAATTTTTTTTAACGACAAAAATATTTTAAATACAGTTAAATTATACACAAAAATACATTTTTATCGAAAAAAAAGCTCATTTACCTTTCACACAACACTGACGTAATCCTCCAACCATGCACTTTCATGTCCCACCGAGATTTTGATTGTTCCCCGTTTCGAGAGTAAATGAGCTAGGACTTTAAAATTTTTACCTGAGGTTTCCTGCCACAATAACTTTTTTCCGGCGTGGAGGGAATTCTCCCACGATCATTTGTTTTCCGGAACAAACGACTGTTAGAAATTCGTGGGACACGAAAGGCATGGTTGGAGCGAATAGGGATATGTATAATATAAAAGGACAAAGAAAGATAACGACGACAATAACATTTCTTAAATCAAATTTCCAACATTGGGACTCTGTGTCGTAATACTTTCGCTCTTCGGACATGTAGAGGCAAAATATAAATTTTTTTTATATAAATCATACCTAATCTATTGATCAAGCCTAATATGAATTTGATCGGTCTATATAGTAGTTTTTGAGATAATCTCAGAGTATAATTGACTGGCTTGCGTATAAATAGGTATACAGGACGCCTCGCGTGCACTTGGCGCAAGTCACTATCGTGTTTCTTGATTTATATTTTACTGTACATAATCTTATGTTGATATTTAGCAATTCTGATATAATCTTCGAAAGAAAGTTGAGATGATTTATTACGATGATCTATTATAATTACCGAACGACTCTATTAATACATGCTTATTTCCTACAAGAGGAGCTTTTTTATCATGGGTGATGGGAATAATATGAGAACTTTGTTGGGAGGTTTATAATGCGCGGAAAATTCTAATTTGGAGTGTGGTAAGCGCAAGATTATCGGCGACCGATTGCAAACTCCTCGTCGCTAAAAGTGCGCGCGTGTGTGTGTGTGTGCGTGCGTGTGTGTGTGTGTGTGTGTGTGTGTGTGTGTGTGTGTGTGTGTGTGTGTGTGTGTGTGTGTGTGTGTGTGTGTGTGTGTGTGTGTGTGTGTGTGTGTGTGTGTGTGTGTGTGTGTGTGTGTGTGTGTGTGTGTGTGTGCGTGTGTGTGTGTGTGTGTGTGTGTGTGTGTGTGTGTGTGTGTGTGTGTGTGTGTGTGTGTGTGTGTGTGTGGGTGTGTGTGTGTGTGTGTGTGTGTGTGTGTGTGTGTGTGTGTGTGTGTGTGTGTGTGTGTGTGTGTGTGTGTGTGTGTGTGTGTGTGTGTGTGTGTGTGTGTGTGTGTGTGTGTGTACTTTGAAACTTAACAAGGCCAATACACTCGTCGCGTTTTCTCCGCGAATGAATAGCGGGAGAGCCGGTGCATCTTTGCAAATTAACTGCATTGTTCTTCGCTAGTGCGATGACACTTGATCCGTAACACTGCCTATTATGAATCGGGATAACTTACAATGTGAAACTTTTCTTGCTTTGTCTGAAAAGAGTGAAAGGAGAATGATAAAATATAACACAATAGGCGTAATAAAATAAAGAAAAAATATATATATAGTGAATAACGAAATAAAAGAACGACAGAACGTTTTAATATTTTATTTGCATAATTGGATTTTTAAAGGCAAAATGACATAATGGAAATAATGAGACTTAAACAACAAAAATAATTAGAAGTATAAATAATAACATAAATAAATATATAAGTTAAACAGAAAATTATTTTATTTGATTGCTTTGTCTTTGTAACAAATTTCACATATTATGCGAAAAATCTCTGTTGTCGCCATAAATATTTACTTCACCATGTTTTGTACATTTATCCATTCTTTTTGTTTTTTACTTTTTTAATATCTCATTGGTCTCGTGGAAAACACATGACCCGATTGAGTGCTAATTACATTCGGTCTCAGTTGATATTTTTCGACGTATATTACCGATTTTTTATAATTCACTTTTGACTTTGTATCATTGTATGACTTTTGTATGACTTTTGTATTATTCCTATTATTCATATACTGTTTACATCATACTTAAATAATTTGTCTATATAATATTTATTAATTTTTTAAAATAATATTTTTTTAAATATTTTTCTTATCTAATTAATTTTTGTATATCCGCGAAAAATTATCATGACAGAGCAATGTCAATAGAAGATGTTTGCAACGTATTTGACGCGCAAGGATTTTTGTGTGCGATAATATTAGCTTACTGTCAAAGAATGTCGTGGCAACGAGATCATTCGCCAAAACAAATCGCAAGAATTACATAAGCTTAATAAAACAGCAACTTTATGCGAAGAAAGGACTGTATGTCTATCTGCAATTACGTCATTCTAATATGACCAGGAATATGAATGTTGTAAAATTTAATTTCTGTAACAATTTACGGTTTTGTATTCTCTGCATCCAAAAATGTAAATTTTACTGATTATATAACATCCTATATATAATATGGAAACGTGATTGATATGTGTCGTTGACTCTAATCATATCCTATTTGTTATACTATCACATCTATTATTTTTACGGTGGTAATTATACATATATCTTTTTATTGTATAATGATTTTTTATTAATATTTTTATTGATAATATGGTGAATAAACTGTAGAGAAAATACTAAATTTATCAAAAATTGTATATACCATCGGTAGACAAATGGCACTTTCTCGAAGTAAGTTAAGTTTTTAAAAAATCTAGGTATTGTATAATAAATAGTGTTTACGTTTAACACTATAGAGAAAATAAAAAATCAAAAATTATTTTCTACTTGATTTACTTATAGAAATACGTGTAGTATATTATTATTTTTTATTTTTAATCAATCGTATTTCTAATCTAATAAATTAATTGTGTTGTTATTATGTCTGATTTATTTATAATTTTATATGTTCAATACGAAATTAAGAAGTTACACATCTATCAACGAACATTCGAAAAGATGGCAAAATATGATTCTTAGTATCAAACGCGCAACTTTATAAAGAGGTTAATAACTTGTTGAGAAATTTTTGCACCAGTATCAGACCGAGAAACTCATGTAATGAATCAGTGAGTGAGTTGATTAGCCTAAGAGCTTACTGCCGAGTACTACTTGTGTGTATCTACATCGATCTGTGAGCTCGTTTGCTTCCTGCGAGCGTGAGAGGGAGGGGGAGAAGAAGAGAGGAAGAAGAGTTTGCGTCTCGCCACGTGCGTCGCATATGTGTCGATGCCTGCAAAAGAGCAGCAAGAAAAGTGCAGCTTCAAGGCCGACGAACTGCATTTGCGGAGTTCAACAAATCTACAATCTATGTTAGGCCGTTACTTCGCTTATGCTATGATTTTTCTAATCTTTATCGGAGAGATAGAATCTTTTGTTAGATATAATTACAATTTTTTGGTTATCGTGTTCATTAAATTTATAGTTAATCCTACGCACTTAATAAACTTTAAATCCGCATAATTAATCTCTTAGATGACTTAAATTACCGTTCTTTTGTAAAAAAAAAATGAATAGACTCGCAAACTATTTTAATAGCGTCGATAATAATTAATGTGTCACATATGATTTTCAATGTATTTAAAATATTGCGAATAGTTTTTCACGATATTTTTGTTTATGTTTGCTTGAGATCATGCTGATCGTCGCTTGTGACAATTGGGACGCCGTGTATCCTGATCTCTTTCCTTTCTCTTACGTAAGATACCACCGGAAATCGTGTGGACACGAAGAAGAAACAGTAATCCCAAAACACACTATTCACTCCTTTAGACAAGCCGGAATGTCGAGGAGAAACCGCTCGTCGTTCATGGAGAGAAAAGGAGGGGAATGGTGAGGCGAGAGGAGTTGTGCCGGCACAGCGAGAAGGAGGAGAAAGGGGCGTTAGAGAGAAGCAGCGAAGTTTCGCTTTAGGAGCGGAGAACTTAACTCAGTTAACTTTGCTGCCGAACCAAACTTTCCGCCAACTTTAAGTAGTCGCCTCTCCTTCCCCCTCCACCACTCTTCTCTTAGCCGTTCGTTCGGAGACGGAAGGTAACGGCGAGCGGAGAGCAACAACCCCTCCACAATCCCTCCCTCTCGTAAGGACGAGAATGGCCGAACTACCGCCACCGATACTCCTCCGTCATAATTGGACGACTTCCTTATCCCCTGCTTGTTGTTCTTTCTCTTTGCTTTCTTTCTTTTTTCTTTCTATCAAAGTTTTCTCGCACGGGATATGGAAAACTGTATTCGAAAAAAATAGGATATAATGTCATCTTGGCATTAGATACCATCATGCTTATGATGGATACTTTTTGACGAATTGACCCTGATACTATTATTATTATTTTGGTTAAGGCTGGATCTTGGTAGTCTAATAATAATAATATTTCTGTGACTTTTGTATACTTTTTTTCAAACTCAGCAAGCTACGCGCCGATTTTTTGTCGGTCTTTAAAACACATCTCTTTGCTGGAACAGTCAATCCATATACTTAAATCGATAATCGATTTAACTTTTGATGCTAATAAACATTCTTATTAAATTACTATAAATAATTTATTGCGAAAAATATTACTTCAGCAAGGATTTGAACCTGGATCTGCCTATATTCCGTCTTTACCAATTCGATCACTGAGGCATACCTATGATATTTATAATGTGATATTTATTAACCGGTTAATAATAGGAAGAACGTCTTTTTTTTACGACGTATATAACCAATAAGTGAAACAGGATGAATATGATACAATTAGAGAAAAATATCACTTACGGATTGGATCTGACCTAATAATAATAATAAACTTTATTAACGGGTAATAAACCCTTTAGCGTACAAAGAGAAAAGAAAAAACAAGAACAATAAGATAAAATTAAAATTTTACAACATAATATGGAGAACATTCAGGTTACAAGAGTAGACGAGAAAGTTTTTGTTTAAAAGTTGATACAGAGCCACCAAAAAAGTCAACCTTATTGGAGAAATTACTTGCAGATATTATTAGCCTATTTACACACGAATTTGCGCTATACAAAGTACGGTGATACTCGAGGTGGAAGATGGAGTACTGTCTTAATTCTCTAGTCGGGATGTTAAAATAGATACGTTTCAACAAATCCGGACAATCAATAGAGTGATTAAGAAGCTTAAAAATAAATGTAAGATCAAAGGTTAGTCTCCTATTTTCTAACGATAGCAGATTTAATCTATCTAATATCGTGCAGTATTCATGGCAAGTAATTGACATGGGATTACCTAGCCGATAAGCAGGCATACGCAGCCATACGCAGGAATTTGTGCTGCACACGTTCAATCAATAACTGATGACATTCAAAATACGGAGACCAAACTATGGAGCAGTACTCCAACTTGGGGCGAACTAACGTACAGTATAATAATTTTAAAGTGGTTATATTCTTAAAAAAATCTACCCCATCGGAGGATGAATCCAAGCGTTCTATAAGCAGATGAAACTATTGATTGTATATGTGTATTAAATGATAAGTCCGCACTGAACAAGACCCCGAGATCTCGAGCTTCGCGCACTGCTGAGAGAGGTAAACCATCAAGAGTATAGTTATATAAATATGAGTTACGTCTACGAGAAAAATGAATAACAAAACATTTACATAATAATATTTCCATGTGGCTTTTTTCCCAAGTGATTGTATATCATATCGGTCCTGTTTCACTTATTATTTATTACTATTTTATTATTATTATTTATTAAGAATTTTATTTTTAGTTTGGTATTATTTTATATTTTATTATATTTTGTTGTATACATTCTTCATATATTTTATATTCTATTTTATGTAATATTCTATTATTTGTTGGGGAATAAGGGACGTTCTCCCCTTCTTCTTTTGTCCCTCCTCACTTTCCCTCCCTTTTACTCCTTTTTTCTTTTTTTATTTCTGGGAGGAAGTTCTCTCTTCTTTCTATCTCTTAAAGCAGTTTTAAAAAACTATTTCTAATATAAATTTCGATTAAATAACTGTGTTCTGGATTTCTCTCTTTTTTTAAATAAAATACAATACTATGATGTATGATAACAACAAACATACTTGAAAAATTATGTTTTAGTTGCAATAAAACATAGAAGAGACCTAAAGCTAATAAGTATCTATATTTGTTGAAAATATAGCGATTACAAAAGTTAACTTTTGAAATTCAAAACTTGAAATCTTTATGAATTAATCCTAGGAATACTGAGATTTTTATTACTTAACTCTAAAACTCCATGAACTTTTTCGATTTAATCCCGAAATCTAGGAATATTTTCAAGAATTAACCTTGAAAAATTCTTTAAGTATTTATATGCATTATGAATGTAGATAGATAAAGGTAGAAAGATTGAGAAATCTGGAATATTTTGTATTGTTTATTACATCTCAATCGCTAAAAAAGCTCCAATTGTTATCGAAAAGCGAAGTTGTTTGAATTTTACGTGTCACTAACAAAAACACAGTTACTTTTCTCTTTCTTTTCCTCTTCCTCCTCTCTCTCTCTCTCTCTCTCTCTCTCGGTGAGAACGGCAAGTTTTGAAACAAACTTTACTTTATCGTGGCTGGCGATTATAGAGAGTGGGGGAAATCCAGCAGGACGGAGCTTTCTCTCTCCCCTCTCTTCCCTACCACCCACGAGTTCTTTGCCAAGTAAAGTTGCTCTCAGGTTAGACAATAATTGGATAACTTCGCCCTCATAGTGCCTCATCCCGTTCGTAACTCCACTCACTCCTCTCTATTCCCACCTCCACCTTTGTCCTCATACCCTTCCTTGTTCTAAGCACTAATCTGTCCGTCTTTGTCCCTCTGAATCGAAAGGCTCTGTTGCATACCGAGATTAAGCCAAAGGGTTGAATTTAACCACTTGGTCAGGGTGTCCCCTTTAAGAGGATCGTTTGTTTTTCATTTACGAATCTAAATTATAAAAGAAACGCGTGATCCAAATATTGAAAAAAATATATATGCGATACTTGTATTCAATAAGTAAGCATTTTATCTCAAATTTTCTTTAAAAAATTAGTCCAAAAATTACGAAATAAAGTACAGTTAACTTGGTTTATTATAATTTTGAGTTTATTGGTTTATTATACTTTTTATATATTTTTCTTTAACACGTTTTATATTATTGATGATTGACAACAAAACAAATTTTTATCTATTTTAGACGCGCGCGCGCGCACACACAGCACGCACACACACGCACACACACGCACACACATATATATGTACACATGCATGATATATTTATATATAGTAAAGTTTTTATTTGCGTAATAATCTTTTTTATCGTTATATACATAATGTAATTTATCAAACATCTCTTAAAACTTATACATATCGGAATTTTATCGAAGTAAACAGTTCTTACAATGTGATTAATTTATAAATACATTTACTTCTTCCTGAAGTAGGTATATTTCTTTGATGCGTCGCTTTGCTGCTGTTAAGCGGCATGTATAACGCTTGCCATGATATACGCTACCAGCTGTCGAACAAGGGCTTAATCTCGCCCGCTCGATTCCGCCTCCCTCCTCTTGCTTTCAATGATACGAGCTTACGTTTTCGCTGAGTTGGCACAACATGTGCCCAAGTCAAAGTGCTTGGGTCGGCAGAGTACGACGTAGCGTTAGTGTCGCGTCCTCGCCGCTCGCTTTCGCTGAGGCCAGCAACGCGCCACTTTACGTGTGTGACGCGTGTATGCAGATATATTAGGATAACCCGATAGCCGAAGATTCGACGGCTGTATCCTGCCAATTTATTCTATAAAGATGGAATATAAATAAAAAAGAGAATAAGATAAATAAAAGAAAAACACATATTAATTATAATATAGAAATAAATATAAGAGACAGAAGAAGTAAAAAGTAAAGAACAGGATGAAAAAAGAAAGGGAAATGAAGTAAATAGAAATAAGGAAAAAAGAGATTAAAAATTAAAAAAAAATGCAAACTTAAAAAATTATATTTTATTCAAAAAAGTTGTGTAAAGAAAAAATATTACTCATCTTCTATTTATTTATTTTATTATTTTTCTTGTTCTCTATACTCTCATAATTTCTTCAACCAATTCGAAGTTATCTTTGTTTTCACTTTTTTACTTTTATCTTTGATTTTTTTAAATGTAATGTCTGATGTGCGAATTGTGTATAAATCTGTCGCATTAAAATAAGAATCTTGAAACACTTATGTGCATAATGAATTTTACTACGTGCTGCATTGCTACACGCACTTGCAACACTATTACATCAATATTACTTTATTCATGCAATGCGATATTTAAATCACGGTATTTAAATATTTGTCGAATGAAGGCATCGCATTTGATTTATCCTGTCACGTGGTGAGCTAATTCGCTTAGCGGTTGCACGTGCTACACCGAGTGTTATACATTCTTATGCAAACGTTTCAAGGAATTATTTTAATTTTTATTTCTGCCGCTATTATTTTCCATAATGAGAATGGCACATTGATAGTAGGTATTTTATATCATCATACATCATTATGTATGAACGGAAATATGAATAAAGTTACATAATAAGTTACGTATTAATTAGTAATAGTTAATTGATTTCAATTTTTCGGCATTCTTTAGTTCATGATTAATAGTATTTACAAAATACTGTTAATACAATAAATTGAAATAATTGAAATTACAATTTAAGCTAAAATTAAAGCTAAGCTGTAATTAAACTTAAAATTAGAATTAAAGACTAAAACTCGAGTTAAAGATAATAAAATTAAAATTAAAGCTAATAAAGTTTCTTTTTTAAGTTAAGACTAAAACATTAAAGTTAATAAAGTCAAGATAAAGAATAATAAAGTTACAATGTTGAAGTTAAGAAAGTTTTGACAAAAGATAGTAAAGTTAAAGTTAAGCAATAAAGTCATAGCTGAGGCTAAAGCAAAAGTTAATAGATCCAAAGATATGATGGCTAAAACTAATAAAGCTGAAGGTCAATCCTCCATGTTTTTCGTGAAAATGCCATTCTGACGATTGTGGCATCCGTGGGCATCCTCGTTCGGGTGAGAGCGCCACGTATTGGTACGATAATGTTTGTACGATAATAATAGCTTTCTTCACCCTTTGTCTTATACATTCTTGTTGTAAGTGCGATGTTTGGTAGGTTTGTTTTGTTTATAAGTATTTTATATCTCTGTCATTCTAATATTCTTTTGTAAAACGAGTAATTTATTATTATTATTATTATTATTATTATTATTATTATTATTATTCTTTGATGCAAATATTTGTTTAGTTTATTTTCATATATTTAATTATTTATCAATATGTTTAAGAATGCTAATTTGGTAAAACTTACGGCGTACCTTATACACGGCTCCGTATATTAACTATGTATACGTGTAACTATGTATACGTCAAATAGGACCCCTGATGTAAACTTAGCATTTCCTCCACCATTAAGAAAATGTTCGGTTATTTTGACATAGATAGTGGTTCTTGAAGCGATCTATTATAATTAAACGCACCTAATACCTTCCAACTTTTAAATAACTGAAATACTCGATTAATTGCGAGTTTTTTACTTCTGATTGTTTTACGACATGTTATAATTGTTTTCGACGCGGTAATGTATGCTTTTTTTTAAATTAAAGATACAATTTTAAAAAAGTTTATAATAATTAATTGAAACTCTGATATTGTTCACTGTATTTCATACTGTTTATCGCATTGCTGATAATGATAATTCATAATATCTGTAAGCGCTTCTCTGCGTAATCTTTCCACTCCTTCAGCGTTTTTTCGCCATATAAATTATATTGGAAGTATATATGTATAATGCTTTATCCTTTTTCATTCCTCTTTTCCTTTCTGTTTATCCAAGGATTCCTTTATGTCATACCAATTTGTGATACATGTGCATTCATAATACATCTAATTACAGTATTAGTGTAATTCTGAAAACTCGAAGTACTCTAAGATCAAACATTAGTTACGGTATCATTAAATGCTTTCTCGCTCTTGGCGATAACTATTTCCAAATTAAATATATCGCATCTCGACTATTCATACACATCTTGACTATTAAGTCCGGCAACATTGCTCTGGAGCTGTCTATCAGTTTGACATTTTATCAATTTTATCACATTTATCAATTCCAAGTAAATGTTTGACATGAAAGATTAAACCATAAGATTCAAAAGTCAGTAATAGACATGATGTCAAATTAATATAAATCATTGGATGGATGTTGGATACTATAATATTAATATTACTAATTAATTATTAGTTAGTTATGCTAGAATCTTACTTGCTTTAGAATTGAAGTATATTGAAACAATAGTGAGAGTAAGTAAAACAGTAGGTAATGCAAGAATTCAATTAAGTAAATTGAATCGATCAATTTAGGGATTTAAGGCCCAGCTCATGAACTATTCTCTAAATTGAGTGAAATAGAAAAGAGTTTTATTTGTAAAGTCGTGGAAATGTTATAACAAATTATATATATGAAAAAAGTAGTTAAAATATTAAAAATAAATATTTTTTATTGGCTACTTTTCAAAAATATAATGTATTTGTTAGTTGGTAATTCGAAAAGAAAGAAAGGGAGGAAGGGAGGGAGGGAGGGATCCAAGAAGGCATCAACAGTGAACTATATACTACACTGGAATGTGAATTCTTCTACTCTAGAAGAAAACGGGACGAAAGAAGTGAAGAACTATTACCAGCCCAGTCTTTTTTATTGGTGTAATCTTCGGGAACAATAGAAAATCGTTGACCAATGAAAATTCGCTAAACAGACAAAAATGGTTCCTAATCATCCCGTCTTTTTCTTCTTGCGGCCTGGGTGCTAAGCATGGCAGTTTACATTTCAGTGTAGTATATAGTTATTCACCAGAGAACATATACCCTACGTTCATACATAGGTATCCTACGTATCGTACTAAGTATGATATGTACTTTGGTTTCATACATATGTGTACGTATCATACGTCACATAACCTTAATATATATGCTTTGTTTAGAACATTTTAACTACAGATACACTTTTCTTTTATAATTAAAGTTTAATTTGAAAGATGACAGTATGTGACTATATTGAAAATTGATTAGAAAATTACCAGATGCATAACCAGATTGGCCCATATAAGTGCTTTAAAATTAAATCCACACGAAAGCAAAAATATATTACAGCTAATGACTGAAATTACTGTATACTAAACACATATTACACTTACATTTTCAGTATTACTTCTTTTTGTTTTTTATTTACAGACTGTATATTCAATAGGTCTGTTCTTTGTGGCTGAACTAGTGTACAGTGTACACTTGTACTTAAAATGAAATATAGATATATCTATATTTAAAGTTTGACGAAAGCGGGATAAAAAGTTTTAGTGCAATCCAGTGCAGCCACAAAGAACAGGCCTGATAATAAAACTGATGAACTAATTTCGAATATAGTAAACAATAGTATATTACACTACAAGGGCAGAAAGTTTGAGATTCCTGCACTGCGCGCCATCGTGCTCGAGGCGAAGCCTCGAGCACGATGGCGCGCAGTTCAGGGCTCTCAAACTTTCTGCCCGTGTAGTGTATACTATTTTTCTTGCTGCCTGGTCGAAAGTACGGAAGAATGACATGTGTGTGTTGAAGATATTGATGCCTGCCCCGACATTTGCGGCACGAGCGAAGCGAGTGCTGCTGGTCGGGGGCAGGCATCAAATCAAATGCATCTATAAATAAAGGTATAAATACACTTTAATTAAAGGAATTGTGTTTATGTTTAGACATGACTATTTATTTGTATCACAATTACAAAACTTATTTTATAACAACACAATCACTTTCTGAATAGAATTTACTAATAAACATTATCATTGACTAACTGTAAACAAATTTTTAGGTTATACGAGTGAAAGTAAAAGTAGAGGTTGGGGCGATGTGAATTGGGTTTGTGGTAATATTGTGGTACGGATCTTGTCATATATTGAGTGCCAGTGCAACTAAGTTTTTACTCCCGCTATTCTAGATGGCGCGCATGTAGTTTAACCAAGGCATAAAAATGAGACTTTCTGCCGTGGAACCGGGGCCGAAAGTACGTACTTTCGACCGAGGTAGTAAGAAAATATAATAACCGTATGGCTATACTATGTGGTTTTACTGTGGTTTAAAAAATATATTTTAATGTAACCAATAATTAAACTAATTCCTTAAAAAATCAAAAAGTGATTTGAGGTTAGGGTTAATGTCAGAAGTATCGTACATAGTTTGATACGTATCCTACGTATGATAAGCAATCATACGTATGAAACTTCTAGAATGCGTATAAAATCCAACCCTGTTATAGAATAAGCAAATAGCGCTAATATCGCGCTCTCCGAACGCAGCCTTATAGCGTTTTTTCTTGGCTGCACTATCGCCTACTAGTGCAACATTAGTGCAACGCTATTGGGTAGTGCAGGGCAGTGCAAGGCGGTAGTGCAGCCAAGAAAAAACGCTATTAGTTGACTGAGCATCAATGGTCGCGTTCAGCAGACACAACTGTTGCACAACTGTTGAGTTCGTCTTATTAACACTCCGCGTTGATTGGTTGGTTCTAATGATTCTAAAAGTAAGAGCCAATCACGTTCGACTGCTACTCAGCGGCTTGGTCTGCTGAACGCGGCTAATGACTGATAGCTTTCTGTACATTTCTTAGTGTAACAATAATAATGTATAATATAGTAATATAGTAATATTACGTGATACAATATTATGTGATAGCAGTAATAATATATATTATGATAATATATTACATAAAGTAGCAAAATTGTAGTAATTGTATTATATTAATTAGTATAGCATGTATTAGTATGTTGCGTATTGTATAAAAAGATATATATCAATAATAAAAACATGAAAGTATCTCTCGTCAAATTGATCGATTTCCAATCACTGCCTTGATAACATTCGTGTCGATGGCTGGTGCACATGGCCATGATGATTGAAAAACCTACGGTACACTCCCTTGCTGTTCGTTTGCACTTGTCTTACTTGAATATACATATTTCGATAATCAACGCTAAGAAAAAAAAATCAGATGACGAAACGCACAAGAAGTGAAACTATTGTGAGCGTAACATTATGATGATTAGTTTTCAATGCCATCGCTCAGAGAGGATGAGAGTGGTCCTGTCCGCGTTTTGACTGTTAAGTACTGAATCCTGTAGGTAATGTGCACGATTTTGTGGTTCTCTTCCGTACTATGTCCACGAGTTTTTGATTTTGTTCGGAAAAAAAATGTGAACCTAACGGAAGAGAACCAAAAAATCGTGAACATAACACGAAAGAGAAACCACAGCCAAAACGCGGGCATGACCACTCTCATCCTTCTCTCTGCCATCGCTGCTGCTGCTGCTGCTACCGTTATTGTTGTTAACTGCTGCCGCCGCCGCCGCCGCCGCCGCCGCCGTCGCCGCCGAAAACGGATTGGAAACAGATCTACCTACTTGCTCCGCGCGCGCGCTTACCCGCTCACTCACTAACTTGAAGAAGGCGCCCTCGCTATTAACGCTACCAAAAACATCAGCTCCAGCGCCTCGAGCGAGCGAGCGAGCGCCGCTGTGGCGTGCCGTGCCGTGCCGCATCTGCGAGCGCCTCCTCCTCTCCGCGTTGGTGCTTGCGGTGCTCGGTGCCTCGGTTTTTGCCCGTTTCCATCGCGTTTTCGCGGGGCCGTTCCCGCGCCTTAAGTGCCACGCTTACGTTCCGGTCATCGTCGCGCTCCTGCCCGAAATCGAAGTCGAGGAGGCTGGAGTCCAAATTCCGCGTCAGTCGGTCAGCCAGCGGGACGCGCTATTGGCACTGCGCAGGTTAAGCCGGCGCGTTTCAAGGTAACCTAAAAAGTCGCGAAGCGGCGGCGGCGGTGGCGGCTACCGACTCGAGCACGCCGCTCGAGCAAAAGTGACGCTTTCTTTGTAGCCTCGTGTGTTTTTGGGAACGTGTTCGATGCGTTCGCGAATAGATCGTATTTAAGTTCGGTTAAAATAGTCATAGGAACGATGTGAGATCGCGGATATGCGAGGCAATGTGAGGTAACGTCTTACATCGTTTCGATGGACGCTATGGCCGAGTCTAATCTATTTCCACGCGAATGACATTGCCAGTGTTTGTCTGTGCGGTAGCATCCAATTCTGCTTTCGTTTATGTGGCTTTCTCCGTGAACAAGTTGATTGCAAATGTGACGAAATTCTATAGTTCGTTTTAAACTAATATATTTGCAAAGAAACCACTTAATATCGCATATAAAGTATTATGTAGTAACGTAATTGGGATCTGTGCCTCTGTATAAGACGCACAAATGTCATTTGCAATAAAATACAAAAAAAATCTGGTGAATTATTAATAAGCATCACGATATTACAGTATTACAGTATTTCGGAGGAAATGTAGGGATATACTTGATACACAATTTTTATTTAGTTGAACATTACGTAACAAATTGTAAACAAGTAGTTATATAATTAATTAAAATAGACTATTATTATTTGTATAAAGAGCCAGCGATTACCAATGTAATAACATAATCTTATAATTATATATAAATACATAAATGTGTATATCCTGAAGCACAATATAGAGATCATAACGATAAAACTGTTACTATAATAAGAGTTATACAAGTAAGAGAATGAAAAAGATTTGAATGAAGAAATTTTTTAAGTGCTAATACGATAGACAAAAGCTCAGTCAAGCAACCAAGTTGTTTACTTGATCATAGAACTGTTTACATATATATAATGCTTATAAATTATAAAAAGTCAATTATAATCAACTTACAACTTTATAAACATGTATTTGAGATACGTAATTCTGATAACAAAGGAAATATTTTGTTTAACATACCTATTTTCTGTTTTTTTCCTTAATTAATGGTATTTTTTTCTGATAAATTTTAGGAGACGGTGTTCATCGAGCCGTGATGCATTGGAGATTCAGCGGTTTTTGCCCGAAGACCGACCAGAAGTTAGTGTTGCAAAAGCAGTTTGTGTGACAAAGCTTAAAAAACAACGAGAGTGCTAAAACGTTATACTAGTTGGACTAGAAGAGGCATCTCCGCTGCGAGTGTCTTGTCAAGATAGATTCTGTCGTCTTCTACTGTTTGTTGGAGCAGAAGGGGAAGGGAAGCGGTCGTAATTTCTTTTTCTAGTGACACTGAGAGCGCACAGTGAAAACAATAAAAATAGGGGGGGCGGTCTGCTGACCGATGGACAAACGGAAGATGATGCCCAAACGCCCTCGTATGGAGAATCTGAGAGGTCCGATTGCCAACGGACCGATCCAAACGCGGCCACTGGTTGCACTTCTCGATGGTCGTGATTGTTCTATTGAAATGCCCATCCTCAAAGACGTCGCAACTGTTGCCTTTTGCGATGCACAGTCCACTTCAGAAATACATGAAAAGGTAATTAAAATACATTTACAATTATAATAAAATAAAATTATTAGAAAAGTATGATAAAGAGTATTAGAGAATCTATAGTAAGGAATTATTAGAATTAAAATATCTTTATTAAAATGTTAAGCTTAAGATATCAAAATATTAGGGTAAAACATAAAATGTCGTAGATAATAAAACTTAAGTTGAATTGTTTTAAAAGAATTTTTTGTTGTTTATGATATATTGATACAAAAACATTTTTGTAGAGTAATTAAATTTTAATAATTTCTAAAATATTTCATGCCTTATATTGATATTCCATATTTTTCCTATTTTTTTTACTTTGTCTCTGATTTAAAATACACATTTATGCACGTACTTGGTACAATGTGTAAAAGAGTGATGATTTGATAAATAATATACTAGTTCTCTCTTGTTGAAGTAAATCTGTTTCGATGTATAAAACATCTTCATATCATATTTAAGAATGTTTTACTCTTTATTTTAAATACTTGTCAATCTAATGAATGTGAAATAGTGTATATAACTTTAAAATTAGATAAAAAGTTCCATAAAGTGCACAACTTGGTCCAACAATAGTGCATTTTCTTTATATCCTACGTTTATGTTCTTCGTTATTTTTTTCGAGTACCTCTTTTTTAAATTATTTTAATTGCAAAAAATATTTACATGGTAAATTAATTTCTATTTATTTTATATTTGAACATTTTTTATTTAGTATTTTACAGTTATTAAAATATTTTTAAAAACTAAAAGTATTGATTTTATTCATGTCTGGTCATATCTACTTGATTATATTTAAAGGTTATATTTAATATTTTTATTTAATATTTTTAATATTATATTTAGTACGTTTTAGAAATCTGTAATTTAGTAAATTTTATTTAGTGTCTAATACTTTCCGTATTGTTATTTTCTATAGTATAATATATTTAATATATTGACGTACATTTGATATCTGATACGTAATATTTTATTTTCTGAAATTTATTTTATGCAACTGTGAAAAAAAAACATGCTGTATTTGGAAATAAATGTAATGTGTATTCACAGGTATTAAATGAAGCAGTGGGTGCATTGATGTGGCACACAATAATTCTGACGAAAGAGGATTTGGAAAAGTTTAAAACACTTCGAATCATCGTTCGGATCGGTTCTGGTGTAGATAACATCGACGTCAAGGCAGCTGGCGAGCTTGGCATTGCGGTGTGTAATGTGCCTGGCTATGGAGTTGAAGAAGTGGCTGACACTACCCTTTGTCTCATCTTAAATCTTTATCGACGCACTTATTGGCTTGCCAATATGGTGCGCGAAGGCAAGAAGTTCACAGGACCAGAACAGGTAAATCTTTATTTCTAAGAGTATTATGTTATATATTAAAAATTAATAATAAGATAATAAATTAATAAAATATTAGAAAACTATAATATTAAGGTAATATTGAAATTACTTTATTCTATGAAAATTGTATTATTGCTGTCATAAATTGTATTGTTATGTTGTAATGGATTTATATCATTTATAATATATATAGTATAAATACTATAAATTATATTTACATTTGTTTTATATAAGAATGTTATATTGTTGATTTATTATATTGTATTATTACGATTACTTATTATATTAGAGATATCATATATACTACTAGGTGTACTATTAAACTATAAGCATACTGCAATTATTAGATCTGGATTATATCGTTGCTTGAAATATAATATTGCTTAAAATGGCTTGACAATTTTTTGTATAACATTGAATTTTTTTGCGCATTTTGTTTGACGCGTGTATTTTAGGTGAGAGAAGCGGCAACTGGCTGCGCAAGGATACGGGGCGACACATTGGGTATTGTTGGCCTCGGTAGGATTGGTTCTGCAGTTGCGCTGCGTGCCAAAGCTTTTGGCTTTACCGTCATCTTCTATGATCCTTATCTACCGGATGGTATCGAAAAATCACTAGGTCTCACCAGGGTTTACACATTACAGGTTTGTCTCTCTGCTTATGTTTATTACAAAGCCATAAGTTAGTTTTAGGCACTATTGCTATTTCATCCATTTGAAAGTCTAAACGTCTTGACATAATATTGTAATGATTTATTAAAGGATTTATTTATGCGCGTTGCGTATGTTCTGTGTATTTTATATTTATGGTCTATAATTAAGTCTGTTATTAAGAAAATTAATTTATTATTAAGAAAATTAACATAAACAATTTTGTAACTTGCCAGTGATAATTAACGAATATATTTCAATTGTATCGACTTAACTGGCTAATATTCAGTATAAAATCACGACGTTTCAGCCTTTGATTTGGACCCTTTTCAAGTGTAAATTAAATCATCTGTCAGAATCGTCGTTGAAATCACAAGACATCCGTAATGTATGAAATTATTCCAGAAAGATCATAAAAGATGTCTTTTGTGATCTTTCTGGAATAATTTTATTTCAATTGTATCGACTTAACTGGCTAATATTCAGCATAAAATCAAGGGTTGAAACGTTGTGATATTTGAAATATATAAGAAAATTAACATTACGTTTATTTAAAAATACGTTCTGGAAATTTTACAAATAGGATATTATGACAAATTATAGGTTTCTGAATAAAGCATGAATTTCTTAAGTATTTAAACAATGATTAGTAATTATTCAATTGATTTAGATATTATTCAAATATTGATTTTAGATGTTATATGTGCAAATATAAAAATATTTTTTAATACAACATTTTAAACTATACAGGATGTTTCTTAAATATTGTCCAATATTTTAAGAGTTGGTTTTTGAAGAGATTTTAGGGGAACTGTGCCTAATATCGCCCTTGTTCCTAATTCCGCATCATACGATATTGAGACTGCTACATGTTACATTCTATCAGTGAGCAGCGGAAGCTGTTGAACAACCGCTGCTTTAGACGATCTTTTGTTTTATTTTAGTCAGAACTGTGATATAAAAAGTAGCGTGACAGTTCATAGTTTTAACGAGATTTCGAAACTTCACAAGAGGTGTTTTATGTTAAAGTGTACGAAACAATTTTTTATTTTTTAAATGGCGGCGTTGGAGTCTTGTAAACGTAAGTGTTTTATGGCGGGAAGTGCTTCGGGGCTTGCAGCATAAATGACGCAAATATTGACCTTGAATATAAAACCAAAATTTTTCATAATCTGCATGATAATAGCTAGAGAAATACGTAGGGGATTTTTTAAATATTGTTTTTTATAGAAATGGCAAGTATTAAAAAAAAAAGTTGTTTGAAAGTTTTAATTAACTTTTTTTCACTTGCTTGCCATTTCTATGAAATGTTTATTATACTGCCCATTTTTCCTATATATATAACTGGTCTTTTTCTAAAATACCTCTGAAGCTCTTTCAGCCTCCTGTCCAATGAGTAACAAGATCTTTTTCCAAAAGTAAATTGGCCAGGCAAGATGCTGACCACTCAAGTGAAAGAAACTTTAATAATAAAAGAAACTTTAACACGAGTATACTGAAATTATAAAAATCTGCAAGAAAAATTTGATTCTGTCCATTGGCTTATGAGATCGGAGCAGTAACATACTATATAAACCTTATTTCTATGCTATTAACGTTTTATAAAACGGCAACTATAAATAAAAAAGGAAGATAACCATGTTTATTTACTAGTTCGAGTTCGAAAAAGAAACCTCTTTTCGTTTAGGAGCTATGAAGAAAAGAAGATAATTTTATTGAATTTTTTACAATCTATATTTTCAAAACGAGGTCTTTGAAAATTATATGTTTGTATAAACCTTTCAGTAATAAAATGACCTCAAAAATCAATTCTTAAAATATTGGACAGTACTTAAGAAACATTCGGTATACAATATCATAAAAATTTTTTAGTCATAAAATTCTTGATAACTATTAATTTATTTTCTAACTGATATTATTTTTTATTATGTTTCAGGATTTGCTGTTCCAATCAGATTGTGTATCTCTGCATTGTACCTTGAATGAACACAATCATCATTTAATAAATGAATATACTATTAAACAGGTATATTAAAAATTATGAGACATAAAAATTTTATTTAATATACATATAATATAGGGATTATTGATACAATTTAAGTGTAGTTTTTAATTTTGATTCTACAAAAAAATCAATGATTACAAATGAGATCCAGACTGTTTTTAGATTTATCTCTTATTTATTTATTTTACTATTGAGGTGCATAAGTATACCTATAGAAATATAATGCATTCCAATTTTCTGTACTATAATTTTATGAAACAATCGCGATATATATATCGTATAGAATTAATTTTATTTGATTAAAATGATAATAAAAGGTTAAACATATGATTATATAATTAAAATTTTTTAACGTTGCGATTTTAATAATACAAGGTAACACAATAATGTAATTTCTATGTTATATTACAAAAAAAAATCGCACGTTTGTTTCAGATGAGACCAGGAGCATTTTTAGTCAATACAGCACGAGGTGGTTTGGTGGATGACGACGCGCTGGCCGCGGCGCTCAAACAGGGTAGAATTCGCGCGGCAGCGCTAGACGTCCATGAAAATGAACCGTACAACGTCTTTCAGGGTCAGTCTGCGAATCAGTGTGAGTCTTATCTGTCCCCGTGCCTAACCCTGTCTCGACTGACTATCTAAAACCGTCCTGAATTCCTTCCATAATAAAACAGAAAAGATAAAACTGATGAGCTTTGTTCAAATAGAGAAACACAACGAAGATGTATATTTTATGGTGAAAATAATTTTATGAAATTTATATTAATTTTATATAATATATATATGTAACATATACAGGGTGTCCAAAAAATCGCCTACTCCACTTCGGGAGGTGATTCAGGACCCAAAAACAAGTAAAAAAGTTCATACAAACATAGGTCCGGAAATGAGCCGTTTCCAAGTTATAGCCACTTTTATGTTCAAAAATCGTAATTTAGAATCCGCTTGGCATCCCTCTTTTTTAATTATTTCTTAAATTAAAAATTTTTATTTTTAAATATTTTTAATTTTTTTATTTTTTTTCCAATTTTTCAATATTTGTAAATACGATTACATTATTTTTAAAAGAAATCAGTTGTTTTCACGGCTATTCAAAATTAGTTGTTTTCACGGCTACTTGAAATCAGTTGTTTTCACGGCTATTCAAAATTAGTTGTTTTCACGCCTATTCAAAATCAGTAATAGTCCAGGCAACGTAGGCGAAAAACATGCGTTATTTGGAAATTTGTTCTCGAAGAATGAATTCACTTGAAACCTTTTGGAAAGTGTTTTTCTATCCTTAAATGAAAAAGTTTACCTATTTATTTCATGTGCTCTTACCTATTTTTGGGAAAAAAATGAAAAAAACCAATTTTTTAAAGAAAAATGTGAAAAAGTGATTATAATTAAAAAAATGTTAAATGTATAATCATGAAATTCATAGGTAATGTATTTTTAAGGTTGCTGAATACGAATCTGAAGTAAAATTTTCAACATTATAAAATGGCGATTCAAAAGGGCGGGTAAAAAGCACAAAATTAAGCGTTTTTTTGTAAAAATCGTTACATTTGTCATATTTATTCGTATTTATTGATTTTTATCTTCATTCAATTCAATGGGTTTATCTTCATAAATATCTGGACATATTGGTACGTTTAAGCAGCCCTGATTCCAGCAATTTTGCACACAGTTCCGTGCATTGAAGTCCAACTCTTCTACAACCGCAAGCTTTTCCGCAGCCAGTTCGACAGCCGCAAAATATCATTTTTAAAATACTGTCTGGAGCTGGAAGTTGTTTTATAGTGATAGGTGTAAAATCATTATTCCAGCCTCATGCAGTTGCTGGCAATTTGTATTCTCCACTTTTGAACTTGAAAATATACTCTTTTGATACGCTGCATTGCAGCATCTTCAGAGGGAGGCAAAGTTTCAAGTTTATAGTTATTTGTGTAACAAGTGAGGTAAGATGAAAATTCCCGGGTGCGATTACCGCACTCGCCTTCGGCTCGTGTGTAAACTCCGCACCCGGGAATTTTCATCTTTACACACGACTTACACTCCCTATTTTATGTTGCAAGTGCCTGAAAAGTGGTCTATCACGCACGCGTAGCGTGCGTAATGGGGCACTTTCCATGCACGTGTTGCATAAACGTTTTTATCGCGCTCACTCGCACGCTGCGGTTCTCCGCGCGCGAGCCGAGAAATCCTATACAGTTTATAGCATTCCCCGGGAAATTCTACCCCTGTTTTATATACAATTCTTTAAGATTCGGTCAATTATTTCCCGAAAAGTTGGAAAAATTTCGGATACCGGTTACAAAAAAGATCGGTAACGAAAAATTATACACTTCATATCACTCCCCGGAAAATTCTACCCCTGTTTCATATATAATTCTTTGAGATTCCGTCAATTATTTCTCAAAAAATTGAAAAAATTAGAAAAACTGGTTTCCAGAAGATCGGTAACAAAAAACTATACACCTTATAGTACTCCCCGGGAAATTCTACCCCTACTTCATATACAATACTTTCAAAATCAGTTAGTTTCTAAGATTACCCCGAACAACAGTACAAACGACAGTAAATACGACTTTTTTTACTAAATTGCGTGTAGCCACTAAAATAAAAGTTTAAAAAAATATTTCTGATATACAGTCTTAAAGTTTAAGACCCAAGCTACAACATCCCATAAGTTTTCTCAAAAAAAAAAAATTTTTTTCTATTACTTTTTTGACTTTGAAAATAGAGAAATTTTCATATTTTCTAGTTCGACATTTATTTTTATATACTTTTTTGAAAAATACACCTGCTTAATATTTTGTGTTTTAAATAAAACATGTATCATCTTAAAGTACATATTTTCAGCTTTAAAAAACCCTGTTATTAAATTTCAATATCTATTTCCTAAGCAATAATATCTGCAGTCAAACTTGTTGATCAATTTTGAAATAACGAACTTTCAAGAAAACTATCAACTTTGAGGTCCCAACTTTTAAAAAATAAATTTTTGTAATTTTTTTCACTTATTGCATGTTATCAGCACATATTTTAAGAATATAATGCTTTAATTTAGAAGTAAAAATCTGCAAATTTAAATAAATGGCAATGATATTAGTAAAATAAGTCAAAAATTTTACATCGCTTCTCTTCAAAATTCGATTTAAATATACTCAAAATGCTTTCTCAATTTTTCTAAACCACTTGAAAATTAGTAAATTACGTCTACTTTCAAATGCTTTTTGTAAAATTTGATTCTATCGATCCAATCAAAAGTTACAACTTTTTTTAAAAAGTGCGCGCGCGCCCGCGTACTCTGCAGGCGGCTTCACACGGGACGGCATCGACACACTTTGAAGCGTTAATTAAAAAATTATTACTCCTACACATATTAATATTAAGAAAACTTTAGATATGTTTCTTTAGTAAAATTTTCTCCTCTTTCGATTGGCATGGTTTATTTTTTCATAAAATTAATGTTTTTTTAGTTATATTAAAGAAACCGATTTTTCGGTCTTTTTTGTTAAATAAAACATTTAGCACAGGGTTTACGTTGGTAAACTTTTGGGACATGTTTTCTGAAACCCAAAAGAACACTTTCCAAAAAAGTTTACTCTTCGAGAAGAAATTTCCAAGTGTTTTCCTACATTGACTGGACTATAAGTAAATCACGGCTTTTCAATAAGTTTCAAATTATTATTTAACAACACCTTACTTTTAGGTTGTATCTAATCTTTCCGTATTCATCAATGGATCGTTTAAGTTTTAATGAATTAGCTGATATTTAAAAATAAAAATTTTTAATTTAAGAAATAATTAAGAAAGAGGGATGTCAAGCGGATTCTAAATTACGATTTTTGAACATAAAAGTGGCTATAACTTGGAAACGGCTCATTTCCGGACCTATGTTTGTATGAACTTTTTTGCTTATTTTTGGGTCCCGAATCACCTCCCGAAGTAGAATAGGCGATTTTTCGGACATCCTGTATATAATATAGTATATAATAGTATATAATAGTATATTTTATACACACACACACACACACACACACACACACACACACACACACACACACACACACACACATATATATATATATATATATATGCACATATTTTAGATAAAATATCCAAAATTATATTCTGCATATTATGATCTTAGTTATTTTATTTAAAAAAATTGATTAAGAAATACGATTAATTAATTTTCACTGTATTATATATATTTTTTCTGAAAAACCGTCCTATGTCATTAAATTCAGATATATATCTGATTCTTTTGATCGTCGATTTTGCAATACATATTGTACAGGTCCATTGAAAGATGCGCCCAATCTTTTGTGCACTCCACACGCCGCCTTCTACAGCGACGCGAGCTGCACCGAATTACGCGAGATGGCGGCAAGCGAGATACGACGGGCGATCGTCGGACGCATACCCGACTGCCTACGCAACTGTGTGAACAAGGAATACTTCCTTTCCTCGACTGGGTAAGCGCCCTTCCTCAGCAGGCTTTGTTTGCCTGTCTCTCCCTGCCTCTTGAATAATAATAAAGTCTCTTACAATTTGTTGAATGAAAAGAAAAAGACGTAGACGGATATTTTTATATACGTACATATATACATATATATATATATATATATATATATATATATATATATATATATGTCTATATGTATATATGTATATATGCAGGTTATATGGTCGCAGTATATTATATTCACATGATATTTACATTTCCTCTCTCTTCTTTTTTCTTTGATTGCAAACCACCGGGGGAAAAGGGATACAGTGTCTGTCACGAAATTGATCAAATTCATGCAAAAAAATTGTCTATAAATATGTATTATATATTTTAGAAATATGTCATTTGTATCTTTCTGAGATACCGTAAGCTTGAATGTACTAAGAATGTATCATTTGTATTTTTTCTGATAACGCGAGCTACAAAAATTTGTTTTTATACATGTGCCTGCTCTCTTCTCCCTCCTTATTGTATTAAGGCTCCTGGCCCCTTGCTACAACGCTGTTTTAAGTTATGATGTTAGAAAAAATGATATGAATTTCTTTTCTTGCACAATGTACAGCATGCTACATGACGTACTGTACAAACTGAAGGAGCATGTTTCTGATGTTAATTTAAATAGAAAATGTCCTATAAACATGGATCCAGTTCAGAACGATTATTCATTTATAATTCTATCTTGCTCGGCCGAAATCACTGGATTTCATACCTTTATAATTTTACCATTTGTGGGGCCATGAAAAATTTAGTATAGAAAGATTAATATTCGAGCTGAATTAATACATCGTATTAATGACACGTATGAAGAAATAAGCAACGATCGTGATATTCTTCATACGGCTATTCCATTTAGATCGCACCATATTGTACATTAATACCGAACAATGTCAATTTGAACAATTTATGCGAGTTTTGTGTTTTTCTTTTTAATAAAAAAAATTTATTTTAAAATTGAGCCATCATTTGTAAACTTTAAACACTTATAGATGGATAACCGTTTCGAATTGGAGACCCACGTTTATAGGACATTTTCTATTTTAATATATATATTATCAGAAATATGCTCTTTTAATTTGTATAGTATATCATGTAACACCCTGTATATCAAAATAAATTAGTTATTTTCTTTATTTTGCAATCAATATAAACAATTATAAATTTAAATTGACTATTATAAAGTTTATTGTTACTGAAGATATGGGATATACGTTTAGATATTCTTCGAAATTGATAGAGAATTTAAAAAAGTTTTTACCAATTTTTACTGTATTCTATCAATTTATGTTCTCGAATACAAATGGTGACATGCGACAAAAACTAATTTATTTTGATTAGTGTGTTTGTATGCATGCGCGCGTGCATATATGATGAGTGTGCAAGTGTGTGAATCGGATGAATGTATGTGAGCGTGTTTGTGGATTAGTGAATGGGTGTGCGTAAGCATATGTGTGGATCCATATATAAGTGTGTGGTTGCGCGTGTGTGTAAATCGGAGGCGTGTGCGTGCGTGCATCCGTGCGTATAGATCAATGATGAATGAATTTGGATATGTATAGATGTGCGCGCGCGTATGTATTTTGTAAAAGAAAAAGGTTCGTACAAGTTTTTGTTTTTAATCGTCATAATATATTCCTGAATCTTAATATATAAAATATTACACGCTTGATGAAAAATTAAAATTTAAGTTACGTATGTAAAATTCAAGTTACATATGTAACGTTGATCAGAAAATTTGATATATTGGGTTAACAACGTCATAATACCTTAAGATCGATCGAAGAGAGCGAGAATTTTTGTATTTAACTTGTATTTAATATTTTACAAATTATTAATATTATTGTTAAACGTTATTGCATTTAAATATATACAATTTTGGAAAAAATAAATTAAATTAACTTAAAAATCAGAATTGAAAATTTTTTAGTAAAAACTTTGAAAATTTTATGTTTGAAAATTTATATTTAAATAAGCGCGATTACTTTAACTTACTTTTATGACTGTCTTTATTGTGTTTATATAAAAAATATAATTTTAAATTATCTTAAATCTGCATTGAAGAAAATTGGGATTATGATTTAACCCTCTATAACACCATGTAACTTTGAAGTCACATACGTATATATCTGTATTATTCCATTTCTTTGCCATAACAGCGTAGCATCTTATTCCAATTTGCAAACAGTTGTTTTATAATAAAAAGTTTTATTAATTAATTGTTAGTTTTATCAAAAAATTAATGTTTACTAGTTTCACGTTGTGTAATCTTGTTTAGGCACGAAAAAAATATAGAAAATTATAATGATTATAAAATTATGAAAAACTTGTAAGCACATAATATTTGTTAAAAAATATGAAAGGATTTATAAAACGATCTAAAAATCAACTTTATTTTTTCAAAGTTGTTTTTCTAAAAAAATTGTGTTTTTCCAAAATTATGTTTCAAATCTGATCAAAGTTTATATAAAATAGTCTAAAGCCTTGTGTCCACGATACTAGAAATCGCTCCGAGATCTCGGACAGAGAACAAATTGATCAATGCGATTGGTTAATTCTTTCTTTTCTCCGTCCGAGATCTCGGAGCGATTTCTAGCATCATGGACACAAAGCTTAATAGATATAATAATACAGATATGTGATTTGAAAGTTATATGACGTTATAAACGGTTAAATCATAATTCCAATGCAGATTTTTCTTCAATACAAATTTAAGGCTCCTGGGTAGTCACCGCGGCCATATTGGATTCTTACTATCGAGGCGAGGAAAACACCTAATTTTAAGTTGCGGTATTTTCCGAAATAAAAAGACATTTCAATAAAAAATCACAACAGATCGTTTCAGCACACTTCAAAAATTGACCGGATACTATCCTTTTCCCTCGACAATAAACAAACAGCCATAAAACGAAGCCTAAACATACGGAAAACAAGCCGTTTGACGACTATCGAAAGGAGTGGTGAATGTTCCTTCCGCATATATATTTCTTGCAAATCTTACCATACGGTCAATTTTACGAGTTTCACGAATACGTTAAACGTTAGAGCACAAGTACAGAGCGAATAATAAAGAAATATACCGCAACTTAAAATAAGGTTGTCAACATGTCACAAGACAGAATTCTCCATTGGAGAGAGTGAGAGGAGAGAGTTCTTATTTCTGCCGCGACGGTACGGCGCTACCGTCAACACAGAGTTCTCGGCTCAGGGACCAGGAGCCTTAAGATAGATAATTTAAAATTGTATTATTATTTTTTTTATGTAAACATGACAAAGACAGAAATTTAGAAAAATGGAAAAGATTTAAGAAAAATAATAAAGTAGAGAAACTTTTTGCTGTAGAATATAGAAAAATAAAAGATTAATTTTAAAATAAGAATTGTAAAAATAAATTTAAAAAAAATAAGTTTTCGAAATGTACAGGAGGATAATCCAAGATGGCGATAATAAGAAGAAAGAGCCAGGAGCCTTAAATAAAACTATAATGGCAAATAGCATTCTTAAAATAGCATTGGATCAATTTCGTGATGAGTAACACTGTATCTCTGGTAATTTTTGCAGAAACGGCTTTTCGAGCAGATGTTAACTTCTCTTCTCTTCCGAGTGAAAGTCCGAAAGCGATCGTGAAAGTCGAGCGTGACAAAATCTGTCGATGCGTGTGTGTATAGAGTGTAAAGACTAAGCGCTTAGACGAGACTTATATAGAAAATGAACGAAAGAAAGAGAGACAAAGAAAAAGATGATTCCGTTCTTGGGAATCTTGATGACCTGTGTGTGTGTTCTCACGTTCCTGTTTCTCGTTGGCGAGGAACGATTGCTACTCTACCTAGAGCACACCTAGAACGCCACCTAGAGCGTAACGAAATCACACACAGAGTCACAGAAAAAGAAAATTGGAAGCTACTCTACACACTACAATAAAAGCTACTCTACTACATAAGTACTGAAAAAAAGTGGCGCGCGAAATTTTCAAGGTCTCGCCCATGATGTTGTTTTTCGCTTTCTCTTTTCTTCAGCAGTTACCCCGAGGGCATCAACGGCGGATACTATGCTGGGGCGCTGCCGGTACAACAGACGGCGCATTCGACGACTCCTCACGATACTGCGCCCCCACCCCCGGTTCCCGGTGCCGGCGGTGGGCACTCCGTCGTCGGCGGCGGTGGCGGTGGTGGCGGTGGCGGAGGTGGCGGCGGCGGGTCCGGCGGTGGTGGGGGCGGGGGCGGTGGGATCGGCGGGCCCAACTCCTCGTCCTCGTCCGCCGTAACGGTGGCGGGGGCCGCGGGCGGCGGGGCCGGCGGCGCGGGAGGTACGGGCGGCGGGCCCGCAGGGCCGCAGGGCCCCCCTGCCGCGGTCGGCGGCGGCGGACCCTCGTCCGCCGCGGGCGTGGTGGGTGCGGCCGCCGCCGGCGGACCCGGCGGCGGCGGTCCCGCGGCCGGGGCCCCCCCCACCGCCGGACTGCCCGGTCTACCACACAGCATAGTGAGCGAGCCCGACCCCCGGCCGAGCCCGCCCGCCCCGAGCCCCCGTTGACCTTGAATAATATAACAACCCTCTGATAACGCGAATGAACCACCTAGCTCCTTTTCCCAACCACCCCCCAATGCCCCAGTCCCCCCAGTTATACACTTGACTTGAGCTGCTACGCGACTACCACATCAGCACTACTACATCAGCACCCCTAATTTTCTCTCCTATATGATTTGATTGAATCATTTTATCAATCAACTGGAAGTAATTGCTATTAGTACTTCTGAAGCTGGGAATATTAAGGATGATGATAGCGAAAAACGGCCGATACGACTGCCCCATAAAATCTGTCCGCTCCGCTGCTTCCGAGAAATTTTAGAGGGAGTTTATGCTTGAGAGAGATTGAGAAAGATAGATACGTAAAGAAGGAGAGTAAGAGTGAATGGAAGAAATGCCGAATTCGATTGAATACACATTAGTTAATACGTGCTCTGGTGTACACTAAAGACTTATACACAAAATGTACGATATAAAGGTACGTACATGAACTTGCATAAAGGCTTAGATGCAGATGATTTATGTAAATTTATGTGTAAATTTATACATAAATTGGCATAAAGGCATAGCTGCTTAGATATTGTACGTAACGCATAATTTAGTCAGATTGGGCAAGAAAGATACACTTGGCATAAATTATGACATTGTTTAATTGAATAAATAATATGATATTGAAATAATTTAGTAAAAATCTCTTATTATATCGACATTTTATTAACAAGTCGATTAATAATTACATTTTCTAAATTATTTTTATTATATCCATATTACAATCGTATCAATTCTTTTAACTGTTGCATGCAAAGAAACTTTTTTGAAATTACTGACTTGCGCGCAACAAAATAAAAATACATTGCACATAATTACGATATATTTCTTTGTCTTACCTTGATATTAATTGGCATAAAATAATAACAAGATGAAAGACTTACTTGTTTTCAGAAAAATAAAAATAAAGATTGTAATGTTCAAAGATATTTATTACATTTATAGCAAACAGTGATTATTACACTTAAAATATTGTATCGCATATACATCTGGTGCACTTGCCGGCTCACTACTGTGCATATTCTTATTTAGATAAAATAATATCATTAATTCAAAAATCATGAAAACGAGGAGTCATACCCTATTGAAATTGAACATAAATTTAAATATTTCTGTAGTACCTAATGTTATCTCAAACAATATTTTTACTCGTCTTGAAAAGTATCATTATTAAGGGCCGGTTGTTCCAACCTGTTGGTAAGCTAACTAATAGTTAAATCATATGTCTATCTTTGTCTAATGTAAAGGATAACAAAGACATATATATGATTTAACTAATAGATAGTTTATCAACAGGTTGAAACAACCAGCCCTAAATGACTATCTTAATAGTAGATTTTTACGAATTATTATATTGTTTATATTTAAAATTTATTTGTTTATTGTAAATTTCTCAATCCTGGCATATATAGCTAAATGCATTAAGTGATAACATCACTCTAGAGGCCCAAAATAGAAAAATTTTTTGTAGTTAAAAAAAGTAAATAAAAAATCTATTTAAAGGACTTTATTGTTAACATGTCTTAAAGTGTATGAAACAATTTTTTATTTTTTAAATGGAGCTAGAGCATTGTAAGTGTAAGCGTTTCTTTGCGGGAGCTGCTCCGGGGCTTGCAGCATAAGTGCCGCAAATGGCGGCACTGGACCTGGAACAAAGAACCAAAATTTTTCATAATCTGCATGATAATAGCTAGAGAAATACGTAGGGGATTTTTTAAATATTGTTTTTCACAGAAATGGCAAGCATTTGAAAAAAAAAGTTGTTTGAAAGTTTCAATTAACTTTTTTTCACATGCTTGCCATTTCTATGAAAAACAATATTTTAAAAATTTCTTACGTATTTCTCGAGCTATTATCATGCAGATTATGAAAAATTTTGGTTTTTTGTTCCAGGTCAAAATTTGCGGCACTTATGCTGCAAGCCCCGGAGCACTTTCCGCCATAAAACACTTACGCTTACAAGGCTCGCCGCCATTTAAAAAATAAAAAATTGTTTTATACACTTTGTACAATAAAGTCTTTTAAATAAATTTTTGATTTACTTTTTTTTTAACCACAAAAAATTCTTTTATTTTTGGGCCTTTAGAGTGGTGTTATCCCTTAATGTTTATTTCTCAAAGCGTTTTAATTTAAAAATGTGGATATATATATTGCTCGTATTATCGATCAAAGCTCTTGTGTTATGTTTTTACTTAAGTAAGTTAATGTGTAATAGGCTTTATTTTGCATCAGCACGCACAGGTGCATCCAATCAAATTGGCTAAAAAGAAAGAGAGAGCGTGCGTGTATGTATGTGTGCGCGTGCGTGCGTGCGTGCGCGTGTGTGTGTGTGTGTGTTTTGTGAGAGAGAGTCTGTATAGGTGAATAAAAGCAATGCGTGAGAGAGAAAGAGAGGGAGAGAAAGAGGGAGGGGGGGAGAGAGAGAGAGAGGGAGGGAGGGAGGGAGGGAGGGAGGGAGAAGAAATACCGCATGCGAAAGAAGTACAGAGAAAAGGCAAGAAGTAATGAGTAGAAAAGAGAGAAAGGAAAGAAGCTGCGAAAGAAAATTGTGTACTTGTGCATGTGCGTGATTTTGCGTTCGCATTTTTTGTATTTGTAGAGTCGCACGGATAAGAGAGTGCATTTTCATGTAATTTGATGTAATTTTTGTGACAAAACCAAATACAGTTGGACAGAGTATAATGATGACGGTATAATGAAAACAGTTGGTCTCTCTCGCGATCTTCCGATTCTAGTAATTTTATATGACATTTTGTTTGGTTTAGGCGCGCTCTCTTTTGCACTCTCTCCTTACGAGAAATATCTGAACTTATAATAAATGAATGAGAGAATATAATTACTTGGTAAAAATATATTATTAATTAAATAGAAAGGAGAAGAGATGTATTAAGTTTCGATGAAAATGTGTATTTGGTACAATAATAATAACAATGTAAATGTATTAGGTTGATTATAACAAAAAGAAATAAATTGTTCGTTTTTTTCTATACGAATTAAAACAATAGTAATTCTTTTTTATATAATTCTTAATAAAATAATTTTGTTCTATTAATTCTTAGTAAATAATTCTGTATAAAACTGTGAATATTACTTAAAAAATATTTTTAAAGACAAATGTTCTTTTTTTAATTGAATAATTGAGAGGAACAAATAAAACAATTCTGTCGAAACAAGAAAGAAAAGAAATGAACGAACTTTGATCAATCTAATACATCCATTATACTGTGAAAGTAATTGGTGTTTGTATAAAGTCACCGATGATTCTGTAAAGTCAGTAAAATAGTACTTGCATTATAAGCATAATGAAAATTTAAAGTTTAAAGTATACTTATATTGGTGCTTAGCAATCAATGTTTAATTTTATCATCATTAGTACATAATTTTCAAATATACTTATTGATAACTGTTTAAATTCTCAGATCATTAATGGAAATATTTAATTGTTACATAAATAACAATTTTGTTAAATTACAGGTGAATATATAAAAAAGACGCAAGTTTCTTATATTTATTAAAATAATCAACAAATAATTTACAAAGTTACATTTGAAATTTTATATTTTAAATGGCATGAAATCAGTAATTTTGCCACAAAATATCTTCACGATTCTCAGATATATAGAAAAGAAAAGTCTGCAGTTAATAAAGATAAAATGTATCAGGTTGATTAAGACTTAATTTTTTTCCTGTTTTGCCTTTATCTTCTTTTTGTTTAATGTAGAAAAGAAATGAACGAATCATGTTTAGTCAGCCTAATATATACAGGGTGTTTGGAAATTTAACCGACCAACTTTCAGAGATTGTCGGAGACACTATAAGGATCATTTTTTTGCAAATGGACTTGGGGTCGAAAACGTGTCGTTACATCACTACTGCTTATGAGCGATGTCATGCAGGAGAGTGTCTTAGAGCAGGTGCTCGAAGTGTCGTCTCCTGTGATCTTTGCACAGACGATAGCGCCGAACCGGCGCAAACACGCTGGGATCATCCTTGATTTCACCTTGCTCAGTCTTTTGCTGCTGACATTCTCGACGTGGTAGTGATGTAACAACGTATTTTCCAACCCAGGGCCCATTTGCAAAAAATAATCCTTATGGTGCCCTTGACAATCTCTGAAAGTTTGTCGATTAAATTTCCGAGCACTTTGTATAAATATATATACATGTGTGTGTGTGTATATATATATATATATATATATATATATATATATATATATATATATATATAATGAATTATTGTTTTTTGAATTATTATTTTAATTAACTAATAACAGATATAATTTAGAAGAATGAAAGGGAGGATGGTGCAAAAAAAGCGCGATTGAAACGAACAAATTAGAAAAAGAGATACTTCATGAAATTGAAAGTTCTGATACATAGATGATGATCTTTATGATTACACACAATCTTAAGAATTAATAATAATTGTAACAATTTTTTTGTAATTGAAACTATATAGGAAATTGAAAAATTTAGTGCGAATGTTGAGCAAATTAAGCAGTTCTTCCTCATTGTGACATCGAAAGAAAGGAGTTTATTGACGACTGTTGCAACAAAAACAAAGTATTGTACACGATATTATGTTTAGCCTATTTGTCATGTCGACTTTTATTATAGATGATATATGTTAATTTCACCAAAATACAGTACTTTCTTCCAATTTTTAACTTAGATATTAATGAGCTATTCTCTTAATTCTGTTATTAATTCTCTTAAAATCTGGTTTATAAAGAAATATCGTATTGTCTTAATTTTCTTAAAGTCGATTCTTTTAACATTTTATGTTATCCTTGATTGTAGATGCGTCTTATAATAATAATATTCCTATCTTTATGTTTATTTCGAATAATTGTATTATATTGAATATTTTACATTTCAATATATTTGCTTAATGAATAAAAGAAGGAAAGAAAAAAGAAAGAATTTTTCTTTACACTCTGATTATTTACCCTAATTTTGATTAAAAAGCGATAATTACGAAACATTTTGGATATTCTTATAGAGTCATACATTAGTTTGTCACACTGTATTTGGATTCGCATTTATCGTTTCCATTTCTATTTTCCAAAAATAATTTATATTAATCAATAATAATTCTCCATGTAATATTAAATGCAATTTTTTAAGAAACAAAATTTTTTAAGTAGATTGTATTTTTTTAAGTTAAGAATTGAGACAGAAAATGTAGCTGTTTCGTAAGATACACTTTACATGAAATTGCTACATAAATATAGAAGGATCAAGGCATTACAACAATTCCTGTATCTGCGATAAGTAATAAAAAATAATATAAAACATTAAGAAATGTATAAAAATTTAAAAAAGTAGTAGGAAATATTACAATACTTGCACAGGCATTTGTTATCAAATGGAAATGAAATTATAGATAAGAATTATAAAAGAACGAGAAAAATTTACATATTTCTTATTGATATTTGAGATGTATCCGTAATAATGATACTATACCTTACTTTAAAGGACTGAAAAACAAAGGAATGAAGAACCATTTATAGCGACTTTTACATTTTTTCTTATTTATTTAAACAATTTGTTGATAAATGCCTTAACCTCCTAAAACGATGTATTTTTATCACAACTGAAAATTATATTGTCATAATTAGTTAATTATTGATAATTGGCATAATATCTTGGAATAGAATATTTTTTATCGAAATAGAAATAATTTGTGTTTTCTGAACAAGCATATAAGAATAAGTTTTTTTTTTTTTTTAATGAGTGGTTGATTTGATGTGAGCGTGATTGATAAGAAATTGCGATGAAAGTAAGAAAGTGAGAGAGAAAGAGAATGTTGAGAGGAGGAGGGGGGGAGAGAGAGAGAGAGAGAGAGAGAGAGTATACAAAATGAGTTTTATTAATTAATAATTATAACACGATTATTGTGTATGAAGTAAAGCAATTGGGATGTGTTATGAACACTTGAATATAATGGAGATGATACATTATTAAGAAAAAAATGAGAATAACCAATTTTCTCAGAAAAATTATGAAAATTATAATATGGTGATAATAATAATTGAATACAAAAAAATATGGAGACAATCTATTTTACAGAGACATATATCTCTATTCGGTTTTTTGTTATAATAATTTTTCAGTTCTGGCCTTGATTTTATCATAAGGTTCCTATTATTATAAAATCAGATTGCAATAGCGATAATCACTAATTTGTTAATTAACGAAGAATCTTAAAAAAAAAGATTATTAAAGCATTGGAATTAACAAATTGCTTTAATATATTATCAAATTTGCCAGAAATATTACAGGCAATTTTTGTTTTCAATTTTCAGCGGCTGATATGTCAGGATAAAAGAGATAATCTTCGTTATTTAACCCATTAACGGCCCATTTTTGATGAAGATTATAAAAAAACGTTTTCTGATTAATATAATGATATAGTAAAAAAATACTAATTTAAATTTCAAATAATTTTTTGTTTCAAATAACATGAGTCATTTCAATTTAAATAATTTCTAAATAATTTTAATATTTAATTTTCAAATATTAAAACATCTTAAAAAATATTTTAAATTATATATATTTAAACAAATATTAAATTTAAAAAATTTTAAATGTTACATGATTTCTAATTATTCGCTGATCTGAATATTAACTTCTAAAAATAAAAATAATTTTGATTTAATCGAGATTTTTGACATTAATTATTTATAATCCATGTATTATAAATTTTTCCACTTTAGAGAATATATATAAAAACCTGAGAGAATCTTTTGTATTAGTTTCTAAAAATTTCTTATATATGTTAAAGTTTATTTTTAATTAATTTATTATAATTTATTTTTAAAATTAGATTTTTTATATATCGTGGCCTTTATTGGGTTAAAAGTACTCCGAGTAAGAAGAAAGAAAAAGACTAGACTGAGTTTGGTATTCGTGGAAGCCTCCAGGATGCAACGTGCACACTTCCGCGATCAAGCCTTTGCTTCTCCGAGCGAGAAAACGCGAAAAGAAAATCATTCCAATTTCGACTTTAGATAGAAATCTGATGTAGTCTCAGATATATATGTATGTGTGTGTGTGTGTGTGTGTGTGTGTGTGTGTGTGTGTGTGTGTGTGTGTGTGTGTGTGCGTGCGTGCGTGTGTGTGTGTGTTTTGTGCGTGCGTGCGTGCGTGCGCGCGCGTGTGTGTGTGTGTGTGTGTGTGTGTGTGGTGTGGTGTGTGTGTGTGTATGCATGTGTGTGAGATAGAAATCCAAAAGAGAGAAAACATTAACATGGAATAATGTAGGAAGAGAGGATATGAGGGAGAGAAAAGAAAGGAAGAAATACAAAAGCATCACAACAAATATACTTTCATGCAAACACAATGTACGCGTGACAGAGATCATACACACATTTTTAAATAGAATACGCTACGTGCATAAAATACACGAGATACGTTTACTGCACGACAAGATGGTCCTGAATTAAAAACTTGTTGCTTCTTAGAAGAGAGTAAAAAAAGAAAGGAAACATGCAGAACCAACTCGTCTTGGTGTAGTCATATCCACATAACGTAGAGAAACATTATACATATTTTTTTTGCAAGAATATTATTACTTATAAATACGTCATTATATATATAAATATAAATAGATAAATACACACACCACACACGCGCGCGCGCACACACACACACACACACACACACACACACACACACACACACACACACACATATATATATATATATATATACACACATAATCTAGAAAGAATGAAAGTGAGAGAAAGCGAGTGAAAGGGAGAGAGAGAAAGAATGAGAGAGCGAGAGCAAAGCTATTCTACTTGAGAAAAAACTAAGAAGAGAGTTGTTCTCATTTATGTATAATTTTAATTATGAGGTGATAATTGTGAATTGACACGCACGAGAGGATTATTCGGAGTATTTCTTTTTCTAAGAGAGAAAGATGAAGAAAAAATAATTCTTGATATTGTGGAATTACAAATGAGCGAAAGTGAGCGAACGAGAGAGATAATAAGATAGATTGCTTTTAATTAATAATCAGTTTTTTTAATTAATGAGTTTTTCTCGTGCGAATATATTTGTATAGATAGAAGATTATTCTGTAATATTCGTTCTTCTTTTTTTCTATTTCATTTAATTTTTTGTTTCTCGACGAAAGAAAACCAACAGCACCAAAACCACGTGTCTTTGTTCATTGCGATTATAAACAACTAAAAAGAAAAACTATATATAAACAAAAGAGAAGCGAACTACAACAACAACACTATAAGAAGAGTCACCTGTCACTCGATGATAATAGAATAATTAATTGAGAAGGTGATGTCGAGATAAACGAGCAACATTATTATTATAATTATTAATAATTATAATAAATACAATATTTGTACAATAATATCGGCGTGATTTTACTTTGCGGTATGCTATATTGGATATGTTGCATTCGAATCTATTACTTATCCCAATTCATGCATGTTCTAATCTGGTCGATATATATGTAAAATAGAGTATACAAGCCTATTATTATTGGAACATGTGATCAGAAATGATTTTTTATTAATCATAAAAAGATATTGTCGAATTTGATTTGTGAAATTATATGATATCCCCATCGACTTGTATTTTATTAAATTTTATTATAGCATCTGTGAGGCAACTGAAAAGAAATAATCCTTATAAAAAGAGAAAAGAATAATGTTTGTAAAACGAAAATATACTGCACTTTTTTTATTTAAGAGATGCGTTTTAAAGGTAGGGTCTGATCGATCATTTAAAAAAATCAATTAAAGTAAAAATATTTTGTTAAACCATAAAAAGCATTTACATTCTTACTCTTCTATAGACTGACCGGTTTTTTCTAAACACTTTCCATCGAAGCATCCATTTTTTATTTTCTGCGCTGAGAGATTCGTTATGAGGAGGTTCAACTAATTCAGCACTGCTGTTTTCAACTTCTCATTTTTCTCAAACTGTTAAGAACGAAGCCGTTTCTTAAGATAAAGCGAAAACCACTTAATACAAGAGTATTCGAAAAGTTTTTACTTGAATTACTGACATTTTTTACTTGAATTTTTTACATAGTGTGGACTACAGAGTATGGATATGCGTTGCCATTGAGAGCGATATCTAACATCAACTTTCCACACTTTCCTTTATCTTAAGAAAAATTAAGAAGCAGCAGTGTTGAGCTGACTAAACTTCCGAATAGCCTCTACAGAAAAAGAAACTAGTATCTTGGTATGAAAAATATTTGAAAAAAATCAGTAACTATATAGGAAATTAAATAAGTATATACGTAGACTTTTTTATTAGTGAAATTTTTTCGCATTTGTTTTTTAATGCTCAATTAGTCCTTACTTTTGAATCACGCCTCGTAACAGATACAAGTAAAATAAAAAAGTTTACAAGATATTTTATAAAATGTAAAATGTATCTCTTTGTTAAAAATTGACAATATTAAAAATAATATACATATATATTGTATATTGGTATCGGATGCATAATATTATTTAACATCTCGGGCCTCTGGCATAGTTATCGATCAGATGGAAGAATTCTATGAAATTTCGTTGCGACTTTATATTTTGAGGTTTGGAGTCAATATAATTTTCTATAACTATACTTACAAAAAACATAACTTTTTTTCTCAGCATAATTTATAGTATAATTTGCGTTTATAATTTTGTTACAATTTAATTACAAAATAATACATTTTACGTTGATTTACGTCATAATGTATATTATATAATTTGCTAAATTCATATTTTTTTCGCGTATTCATTAAATTAATGAATTACACCAATATCCAAATTTCTTTTAAATTAATTATATTAGTAAATTAATTAAACCGGTATTAAGTAAACTTTATGTACTAGAAGTCGCGTTGTATTTCTGCGTTTCACTTTTCCGGCGAGTTTGTTCCTAATCGAATCACAGGTATTCGACAGCATCTGGGCAATGAATGTGCAGCATTACTGTCGTTGATCATCGTCATCGCGGATTGTACTGGTGCAGAAGGATTGTGTCACGTTAGAGAGCCGCCATGGACTCTCATGTGCCTATTGAGATTACCGCTTTGACTGAATCTAAGCAGACATAGCTTACACTGATACGGTTTTTCACCGGAGTGTATACGCAAGTGCTTAGTAAGCGTTGAGCTGTCGGAGAACGCTTTCTTACAGAATCGACACCTGGAAAAATGGAAAATACAGAAAAGAATTAGTAATTTAACACAATTTAAGAATAATTGTTAATCTAAAAAAAAATATATATATATATATATATATATATATATATATATATATATATATATATATATATATATATATATGTGTGTGTGTGTGTGTGTGTGTGTGGTGTGTGTGTGTGTGTGTGTGTGTGTGTGTGTGTGTGTGTGTGTGTGTGTGTGTGTGTGTGTGTGTGTGTGTGTGTGTGTGTGTGTGGTGCGTGGTGCGTGCGTGTGGCGTGCGGTGCGTGCGGTGCGTGTCGGTGTGCGCGTGTGGCGCGCGGGGCGGTGTGTGTGTGTGTGTGTGTGTGTGTGTGTGTGTGTGTGTGTGTGTGTGTGTGTGTGTTATGTACAGGATGTATAGAAAGGTAAAGTGAACCAACTAGGAGATGAGAGAGGAGTTTAAGTAGAATAAAAAATTTATATAAACTTTTGTTGTATTTGCTATGGTTTAGTAAATATAGCACTTTATATGTATATAGGGGTGTATACAGAGTTCCAGGATGGCAAAATATCTAAAAAAAAAATAAGTTTTATAAAGATGTAGGGTTAAAAATGTTTACTTTACTTATAAGTTTGATCTTGGGTGGCGTCGCCAAGGTCAGGTCAAGGTCACCTTGAATTTTTTTAATAGGATCTCCTATTTTTATTGCATATACTTATAGCCCGTCTTGAGATCTTTTTAAGACACTATAATTTTATTTTGTTTTGGGTCAGTCGTTTCGAAGTTAAGCTTTTTATGATAAAACGGCGACTGTGGCAAGATGAAATAAGTGGAGATAGCACTATCATATTATACCCGTGTATAAAAGAGGGGATGGTATCTTATTAGAACCATGGGCGCTCAAAGATTTCACCTACAATTGCTTTTTATTGCTACTACTATTTGATTTCTTAGCATAGCATATCCTTTATTATATTTTAGTGCTGTCAAATCACCTTTAATAAAAAATGGACTAATTACGACATTATTTAAAATATCTGTCCGTATCCGGCAAATACCGCCCACGAACAGTAAGCGTTACTGGTGCAAAGTTTGACCAAGCAGCTTCCTCGCGGTACAGTAACGCTAATACTGGCGGCCAACTGATTTGAAATCATTCCTATATCTAAACAGTTGTCCTCTTTCCCTCGTCTCGTATTCAGCAATGTAATGCTAAAAATCTCAAGTAACTGACACACACATACACGCATATACACACGGTGCCAATCTGTTCTTGCCACCAAATCACCCCCACTTTATCTTTTTACCATGTCTACTTTACCCACTTTACCTCACCTCTGTATACATTATCTACCACTACCTCCTTTATACATAGGAATAACAGTACGATAGTGGTATCTTTACTTTCATCTTGGGTAAAGTTACGGTTGCCGACTTATCTTATCATAAAAAACGATAACTTCGAAACCGCCTGACCCAAAACAAATAAAATTATAGTAAGTGTTTTAAAAAGGTCTCAAGAGGGGTTATAAGAACATGCGATAAAAAATAGGAGGTCCTATTTAAAAAATTCAGGGTAACTTTGACCTGACCTTGGCGACCAAAGGGTCGGACCCAAGGTCAAACTGCCAAGATTCCGATAACTTTGGCGCCTTAATTTGACGATGGTTTCTGATAGTACTTTTAACGCTGAACAAAAAATTATATGTATAGGTCTTATAGGGCTAACTAGAGTTTGGACACCGTCCGCCATTAACAGGGGAGAAGTTAGTGGGAGTGAGACAAAGCACATTCCGAAGTACAAGAGTGGGAAGGCTGTCTCTTTCGATCGTTCGCATAATTCCCTGTTAATGGCGGGCGGTGTTCTAACTCTTACTAGAGGAACTCTAGGGCTAACCGCTCTGGTTTTCGAGATATACAGTGTTAAAAAGTTGGTAAAGCATTAGATTAAAGGCGACATCACCGATTTCAATGACCTTGATATATGTTGTCAAGGACATAATTCTGAGTAACTTTTTCTTATAACTTAATCGTCGGCCGTCGCTCGTTGCTTATTAAAAGGTTATTAACAAAAAAAGTTTGAAAAATATAGCAGGGCGGGAGAGGGACTCACGGGTGGAAAGTTATAAACCCATGTGGCACGTCGTTTCGCGTGGAAAGTGTGTGCGTGGAGGCAGTAGGTTTCGCCCCCCTGCGGGGAGTTTCACTATTGTTAGACTAGAAACATAATGTGCCTTCAAAGTACATGCGTCGGCTTTCCACGCGTGAAAAGATGTAAACCCATGTGGCACCTCGTTTCGTATCAACAACATATATCAAGGTCATTGAAATCAGTGAGGTCGCCCTTAATCTAAAGTTTTGCCAACTTTACCCAGCCGGAATGCTAGCGTCTTTTCGACGTCTATAGATGTCAATAGATGTCGAATCGACATCTATAAGATGTCAATTCGACGTCTATAGACGTCGGCGTTCCGGCTGGGTAACACTGTATATCTCGAAAACCAGAGCGGTTAGCCCTATAAGACCTATGTAATTTTTTGTTCAGCGTTAAAAGTACTATCAGAAACCGTCGTCAAATTAAGGTAGTCGTCTCGTCAGGGCATGTATTAGATAAAGTTTTCGATTTCGGATTTTATATCAAATTATATGATCAGCTTTGCAGTCGATTTTTTCTGTGGCTCCTTACCGACTATTTACTCTAGAAAATCGATCTCGAAAATCACAAATTTTGCATTACTTCATACAGAAAAGAAGGCTCTATCACGGTTTCAAACACATATTTTCGTATTTTTCGATTAGATGAAGTGAGAAAAAAACATTGCTTTTTGTACATTAGATTTCGAAGAATCCGATGCAACCATAAAATATATAGGTTACCGGAGATTTCGCTGCTAATTTTTTAGTTTATTTTAGTGAAAATGCGGTAATCGAGCAGACATTTTTTGGTCGAGGTGAGGTTGGGAAGACTTGGCAACGCCGCTGGCTAATCACTGTAGTTGCAGGTTATGGGGCTCGTCTTTCTTAGCCGAATTGGATAGTGATTGACACCCCTGTCATGCGTTTTGAAACCCTTTCTCAGTAATTGTCAAAATTCAATCGAAAAGGAGATGTAACCTCACTTGTAACCTTTCTCGACGACTCGCATGATCAGCTGATCAAAACGGAGTCAAATGAGAAAAATCACATAATTTGGAAAAAGTAACATACTTTGTCACGTATGAAATTTTACACCATAATTCATGAAATTATTTTTCCCTTAGCAAAAATGCCTGAAATATATTTCTGAACGTGAAAACCTACAAACAGTCACATGACTAGCACGTAGCGAGACGCCTACCTTAAGGCGCCAAAGTTATCGAAATCTAACCGTCAATCTGATAAGGCCAATAAATAAACATTCTTAAATCCTACACCTTAAACCTAATCTGACCTAACCCTACAACTTTTCTATGAAAGATTTTTTATAATACTTTTTCAAGATATTTCACCGTTCTGGAACTTTATACACTCTGTTTATACAGAGTGTTTTAAGACCCATGGAAAACAAGCTTTAGGGAATAATAGGTCTCTCCAAAAGAATCAATGTTTGTTAAAGAACCCGTGTCCTCCGACGCGTTCTTGAGGAGCTACGCATCCTTAAAGCCCCCGCACAATGAAAAATATATAAGGAACAAGGAACAGATATTAGCGATTAGAAATAAGAAATCAGGAATAAAACTGGCGTGTAGCATTAATACACGCGTGTATTAATGCTACAGCGGCTTCCGATAGGTTAAAAATCTATTGCCTGTGTTATTCCCTGTTTCTGTTGCCTATTTTTCATCGTGCATTCAACTTTATTCTTGATTCTTTAGTCCTAATCGCTAATATCTGTTCCTTGTTCCTTATATTTTTTATTGTGCGGAGGCCTTTATTCACACTGCCTGTGAAGTGGTAACCAGTCGCACGAGAGCATTGCGCGTGACATATGACAATACTAGTCTACACGTTCTTTAATTTCAATTTTGGTTTTTTGTTGTTTTTTTATATTTTTATTTACACATTTTATTATAAGAGGTGCTCAAAATTCCTGCCTTGCATCTGATTATATTAATTACATATAATGAATACCTTATTCTTTTATTTTTCTAACTTATATTTTTATAAAAAGAAATCAAGAGGCGTCAGGTGTTGATTGAAAACTGTTGCTGGTGAGACGCAAACGGAGCGCAATTTTCTTCCTCCAAAATGTGGCTGTTTTTAGGAGCTTTCCAGTAAGCGACACAAGTCGACACAAGTGTCGTTTTGTCTTTGTTACTCATTGCTAAAAAAAAAGATAGAACGACATTTGTGTCGACTTGTGTCGCTTTTGCTGTTGAAGTGACAGTAGTCAAGAGGCACTTTGAGCACCTCAAAATACAAAAAGGCCTTCACACATAAAATTCCGTAAGGACGTAAAACGTAAGCGTAAGAAAATCGACAAATCCCAATCGAGTATTTTTCCCTACTGCATGGAGTTACGGACAGCACAATACTCGATTGGGATTGATTGATTTTCTTACGCTTACGTTTTAAGGCGGTGCGAATAAGGATCCATATAGCTTCTTAAAGACATGTCATCGAAAGACAAGAGTTTAAGGTAGTTTGTCCGCAAACCCATTTTCTTAGTAATCTTGTAAAATTTGAACAGCATAATAATGTAAACACGATCTAAACACATATGTGTATAAGGATTGACCATATCAAAGTTGAAATAATGGAAGTCGAAGTAGCGCTTTTTACATGTATTACAATTACGAAAACGGCTTTCAATATCACGTTCCTAATTGTAGCAAGAAAACTACTCTTACGGTTTCAATATAAAAGATAGTAAAAGAGACTTATATAAAAATATTCTTACAAAAATACAAAACCTTTAACTGTCTAGTTTTGAAGGAATTGATACGTAAAATTCATCATTTCTGATAGCGATGAAATATATAAATACCTATAACCTGTGAAGATCTAATAGCATAGTTCATATCTGTACATATGAGGTATTTACACACATATGCATAACGCGGACAATCAGCCGAAACTATATATGTTAAAGCGCGAAAAATTAATATTTTTTTTTTACTTTTGAAATATATAAGTTTGATTGATATTTTACTGTGATAATGTCAAAGAAGCTGTACATCATAAATCATATACACAAAAATTTAGCACAGATTCGTCGGACTTCTTCGTATTGATCATTAACTTTTTGACAGTATTGTCATGGACAAACTTTAACAAAAATTGATTTTTTTTTTTGTAAGACCTACCACACTCCGAAGTTTGTCCTATGTTTAAAACACCCTGTATACACGAGGTGTGTCTCAAAAGTAATGAGAATGAATTTATTATGGCCCATTTACATACTTGAGAGTCCCATGAGTTCTTTAAAGGCATGTGTCTACGATGCTAGAACTTGGTCCAAGCCAACGGGTTTTTCATTTTGAGAAAGGCAAAGAAATCACACGGTGCCAGGTCAGGGCTGTAGTATGGAAGAACAAGGATGTTTTTTTAAATTCTGCACCACGATAACGCATCCTGCCATAACGTGCTAACAGTAAGGAAGTTTTTGGCAAAGAAAAACATCCCTCTTTCCACATCTTACAGCCCTGATTTGGCTCCGTGTGATTTCTTTACTTTTCCCAAAGTGAAAAATCTGTTAAAGGGTCACCATCACAAGACTTTCGATCAATTCCAAAAGGTCGTGACACACGCGCTGAATACATTCACAGATGCGGATTTTCAGCGCTGCTTTCAGAACTGGTATTATAGAACAGTGTGTGCTTTCTCAATGAGCCTATTTTAAAAGAAATCTGAAGTAACTGTCGATTGGGAGTATGTAAATGGGCTATTATAAATTAATTCTTATTACTTTTGGGACATACCACGTATTATGCATGTAAGAGACGAAATACTATATGTATGTATAGTAATTTTAATTGAGATGACCTCCAAATTTCAGAAGACTGTCATTAATTACAGGATGCTGACAATACACCAGGATATAAACTTCGAAATAATTATTAGTGTTTTCGCATTCCACCACGTATATTTGATAGCTAAATTATTAAAATATAGCAAAAAACTATTTGATTAATAAATAATTCTAGATCTTGATCAATATCTATTTTTATCAAAAGGATGATACACAGACTGAATTATACATATATGCATCTATTAAACTTGGATAACAAAGGAAATTTATCATATATGTTACCAATCTATTATGAAACGCGAGTGGTGGCATATAAAAATATTAACTTATTTCGACGTATAATACAAGAAAAGGATTCATCGATTTCTTTCTAATTCGATGTGGCTATTATACAATAAGGAAACAGGAGTCATAAATACTAAATTGTATAGAAAATTCATGTTTATTCGTTTTAATGATTAATCACAGTTGTGAATTGTCAATTGGAATCACTTGTTATTTGCCACTTATTGCTAGCCAAAATTTAAAAACATAATTTAATAACTAGTAAATAATATCAGATTGCCAGAATTCAAGGATAAATACCGATTTGTCTTTCGGTTGATTCTGAAGAATAAATTCAGATATACAAACCTATACGGTCGTTCACCCGAGTGCGTCCTCATATGCGTGGTTACTGAGCTGCTTTGCGAAAATCTCCTGTCACACACCGGACAACGGAAAGGTTTTTCGCCGGAGTGCGTCCTCGCGTGCGCGGTCAGGTTCGCCGCCTGGCTAAATGCCTTCGAGCATGCGTGACACCTTTTCAAAGAATATTAAATTATTTATTAACGAAATTATATTTTTCTAAGAAAGAGATAAAATAGGAAACAACTAATTTTGGTTTTTTTTTTCAAGATTTTCATGTAAATTTTAAACAAAAATCTATTAAGAATTTACTAGAAAATCTGATCTAAAATTAAAAGAGAGAAAAAAAGAGCCATTTTAAGAACATCCTTGTAAAGGATTTATATCTAGACATACTTTTTCTTGAAGCTGTTTAAATTTGCAATTTAAATCAATGAAATTAAGGAGAATGATTCAGTTGTAAAACCATAGCAAAACCATCTATCTTTACGTTCTTTATTCTCTTATCATTGTTTTAACATATTTAAATTATTTTTGTTTACTAGCTACATTTTGATCGACGCTTTTTTCTTAATAAATTTTTGAATTTTAGTTATGTTTTGAATAAGTTAGTATTGTTTTAAGTAAAACCATAGTTTTTTAAAACTCAAATAATATAGTCTATTTATGGATTTTTTATTGTTTTTATTGACATTTCATTATTATTATCATTATGATCATCATCATCATCATCATTATTCTTATTCTTATTATTATTATTATTATTATTATTATCATTATTATTATTATTATTATTATTATTATTATTATTATTATTATTATTATTATTATTATTATTATTATCATCATCATCATCATCATCATCATCATCATCATCATCATCATCATCATCATCATCATCATCATCATCATCATCATCATCATCATCATCATCATCATCATCATCATCATCATTATCATTTTCATTATCATTATCATTATCATTATCATTATCATTATCATTATCATTAATATTTTATAGTTACAGTATGTAATAGTTTATTTTATAGAATAGTTTTAGTATGTTTTTTTTAAAAATTTTTACCATAAATTTTCATAGACATTAGGAAGAAATACTGAGACTATAAATAAATAATATTTAACAATAACTGTATATAATTAGCAAACTTTCGTTCGATACTTGCGATAGCAGATGCATTGTTTTGATTCATGCAAGGACTATATATATGCAATCTTTTTTTTAACACTTGTCCAGAAATTACTTTATATAGTTAAAATTGTAGGATACAATTTACTTTTTTTTAATGAAAACAAATTTAATATTTTGATTATTCTCAAAATAGAAAAAAATGTATAATATTCTTTAATACAATACTGTATTATTACTATCACTTGAATATTATAGCTTCCTTTTAAAAGATGAAATATATTAAAACGGAATGGAATAGCTAAATAAATGTCTCCCTTTCGTCCTTTTTTTTAAATCCATCAAATTCTGCACTCTTCCCATCGACATTATATTTGGATGTACCGACCTGAACGGCTTCTCTCCAGAGTGGGTGCGCAGGTGAGTTTTGAGAGTACTAGGTCTGGCATACGATTTGCCACATATCCTACACATATTGGGTCTGCCATTATCTTCGGGGGTGATACCGCCAGCAGTTGGACCCGTGGTATTTACACAGATCGCATGTTCACCCCCGAGCTGCAGCCGGCCACCATTATGATGCGGCTGAGGGTGGGAGGGATGACCGATCAGACTGCTATTGGTCGGCGCGCCCTGATTCACCCTCGCGGTCGTTTGCGCCGCCACCTCCACCGGATTGCCGTACTGTGGGGCGGGACTTAGAAGAGGTTCCACGCCCCATGCTGACGAATAACTTTGTTCGTATCTAAAAACATACACACACACATACACAAAGATAAAGATAGAGATACAGACGTATAACAGAAGAGCAGAGATAGGATCAAATAACTGCACTTTGCAGGGAAGATGTAGAAAACAAGATGGCGGCCATTGTTGGGAGATGAACGTTTTTATAGAAGTAATTGATGGTTGAGATAGTTTCAAAGATAATATTACAATATAAGGATGAAAATTTTAAGAAGAGAAAAATTTTTCTAATTATTTTTTAAAATATTTTTAATAATGAAATATCTGCTCGGTAAACATTTTTTTATACAAAAACATGTATAAATGTAATTTTATATAAAATATATCCATATACAATATCGCTAATAAATAAAGAATATCGCCTATTTAACAATAAATAAGTTTTCAGGAGAGACTGTGTTAAAAATGAAATATACAACAACTATCTATATAATAAACATTCTTGAATGAACATTGAAACTTACATCTGTAAATAATATGTATGATTATTTACCTTACCCTGTAGAATGATACGAAACAAATCGAAGTCAAAAAGTACACTTGGGGAAAATTATTATATAAGTAGATAAGATTGTTTATTTATAGATGATATGTCTTTCTCTTGTATAATCTCTGTCGGTATATACAGGAAAATATTAAAACAAATAATTAGAAAAATAACTTTTGAACTGTTTTTTATAAAAAGTAAAATTGCGATTACGACACTCTCTATACATATAATTATATATTTACATACGATTATTACATTATTATGATTATAATATAGGCAATTTTTTATTTCCTCAAACTTTACTGTCTATCAAAAAATGCGAAAATTTTTTTTTTAATTATTTTTTCTGTGTACATATATGAACAGAGATTATATGAAAAATTTTCTACCGGGTGATATAATCATATATTACAAAATTAGTAGATAATAATTGAGACAAAATTAGTAGCAAAAATGGGTTAATAATGGATTAGCGAACATTTCTTTGGCTGATTTGGATAAGAAGAGAGAGAAGAAGAAGAAGAAGAAAGAAAATCCTTACCCGGAGTGCATATTCATGTTCATGGTCATGTTCATCGACACATTGACGGACATGGCGGCAGATGCAGAACCGTAGTGACCCGGGCCTGGAACCGACGGGCCCAGATTCTGCACATAGTCCTGTGAGTAATGATGAGCCGCGGCGGAGCTGGTGCCAGTGGTGTAATAGCTGGCCGTCGGGCTTCCAGGATGCACTACCGCATGTTTCAAGGATAAAAGAACGTCGGCAACACCCTCGCCGTTCGCGCCGTTGCTCGTCCTTGGCACGCATTCGCCCCGTGAGCAGCCCCAGCTGGAAGAAGCCTTGAATTTTATGGGTTTCGTCGAATTGTCAACTTGTCGTCAGGTCAATAAAAGCGTAATTGTATATAGGAGAGAGAAAAACTAAATGTGCGTGTGTAGTGCGTGCGTGTGTGTGTTTAGATACAGTTATGTGCAAAATAATGGCACCGGCTAAAAAAACGAAGAAAAATCTAAATTTAAAATTAATCAACTTAAAAATAATTTCCTTATTTATTAAATATACATCAATTAACAGAAACATAAAACATCTCATCTCATTATTACAAAAAGATAACAATAAAAAATGGAATTTTATTAAAATTTAGAATTTTCTTCATTTTTTCAGCCGGTGCTATTATTTTGTACATAACTGTATATTTTTAAAATTAATTTTTATTATGAAGATTACAACAATTCATTTATATACATAGATTTAATTAAATATAACTAAATATAAATGCAATACGGTTTTTCAAGTACCTACATCATTTTAAGCATGAAATTTAAATAATATATAAAAAATAGACGAGACATAAAACTGAAAAAAAGGAGGAGTGAAAGAAAAAAAGAACCAGCAAACTAACTTGTACGTTCCTGAGCATGGGCTGAATAATCCTGGAGGTAAGGGATCCAAGTCCAGCGGGGGTAGAGGGAAACCTGCCATATCGTCGACCCAGAAGCTACCGCCAAATTCACTCACGGCCTGACCAGAAGTTGGAAGTTGCTGGCCCTGGTCGGCGCCGATATCAGTCGGCGAATTCTGCAGGTCCTGCAAGCGCAGCGTGCTTTGAAGAGCGGCGCCAAGGACGGCTGCCTCCTCGTTGTGATTGTCGGTTGATAGAGCGTCGTCACCCGAAAGCACCCCTAGTGATCCAGAACAGAGGCTAGATGAGATAGTCGCCTCAATGCTATCCACGGAACCTAAGAATTCAGAAAACGTATCGATCAATTACCGAAGAATGATTTTTGCTGATTTCAGGATGTATATCGCTTACAGAGATTGTATATCGTTTACAGGATGTATATCGCTGTACAGAGATTGTGCACTGATATATCCTAAAAATCTGTGTTAAATTTGCGATCGATTGTCTAATCCGTTTCTGAGATATTTGTTTTAAAAGTTACAGAAATTGCAATATATATAGATATACTTCTCATGTAAATATTATAATATGTATCTCTGCTCTTGTACAGTAAAAATAAATGAAATTTTTATTGTACACTTCTATGACATCAAGAATTGCAATTACGGTTTTTTAAGTTTTTTTGTTAATATATATTTTTTAATTTTTTAATGATTTATTTAAACAATATCAAGTACAAAAATGGGACAAAATTGCGATTTTTACGGTTTTTCTGCCCTAATGATAACATATGTTGTTTATGAATAATTTCTGAGACTAGCTGTACACTGTTTAATCAAGAAAACAAAATTATACTACATATAGCTATACGTAAAACATCCTTAAGATATTCGAAACATTCAAGGATAACATTCATTTTAAAAAAGTACTTAAATTGTATGAAAGTTCATCAAATATCATACATTTTATAGTCTAATCCAATATATTGTTAATAAAACGTATTCGTACAATTATAATATAAATAATATATGAATATCATAATGTGCATTATATGTGAAATATATATAACAATAAAATTATATACTGAGAACATTGTAATACATAAATATAAACATATGTTAAAATTAGAAAAATATTGATACTTTTTTACGATATATTATCCTTTTATCACAATATAGGAATACATCAAGCGAACTTCATGCTACAATAAGGCTTGAAAATGAAAGATTTATCAAAGTTAATCGGAATAATCTTGATATTGGCAGCTATCCTATATGCCGGCACTCGCGATACTTTTTTTGATACTTATATAGATGTTGTTAATGAAGTAATTAAAAAAAAAAAAAAAAACATTATTATAAAATGTAGTAATAATACTGTACAAATTGGCTTTCTAATTTTCCACCCTCAAAGTTTGAAAAATTATAATTATAATTAGTTTGCAAAAATTGACACATTACTTTTGCAGGAGTCACTTTAATTGTGTAATGCTTGATTATTGAAAAATATTTATTTTATTAGAGCACTTTGGAACTGGATTGTTCTTATAAAATTGAACTGAATTGAAGTTTTTAGAATCTGGTAATGATTAAATAGACTAAATAATAATGACTAAATAAATATGTAGATTAGTTATCATTGTTCACAGTTTTAAAACTATTATTAGGGTAATCGATTAAGAAATATAACTATTTCCAGGAAATTTCACACTGTGTCACCCGCGTTTTCGCTTTCGTGATCGTCTTCGTGATTATCTTTGTGATCGCCGCCGTGTGATACGGAGGATCCCAGATCTCACCTGTGCCGAGGGTGTACGGCGGTTCGGAGGTGTTAACCGCGTGATGATTCTGCAGAAACTCCATCTCTGCGAAATTCTCGACGATGGCCTATCCCCCGGATGCACACCACTGCGCCCACCCACTTCTCCTCTTCGCAACCCTCGTCTCCTCTCTCTATGGAAACGCGCTATAGCGCTGGTCCAGCCCTCTCCGGTCGTCCCGGTAACGGCGCGTAGCTTCACCGCGAGCCGCCACTCGCCATTGATGCTGTTTTTTGCGACATAAAGTAAATGTGAAACTAGTTAAAAGCTATTTTAATTGTTTTGTTATGCACGATCAATTTTATTAAGTATATATTGCGAAATAGAAGGGTTCGTGGATCGATACAATCGAAATTATGCATTTTCTGCGGAAAAATAACTTATCTTTCAAGATAAAATTGACTTTTCTGTTAAGTGAGAATATTTATTTTGTTTATTACGAAATCATTTAGCTTCGTCGGACCGTTAAATTTGTGGATAGAAAAATTAGAGAAAATGCATGTAGGAAGGTAAGATAAAATAAAATGAAATATCTCTAATCTTTGATTTGTTTTGAAAATATAGTTAAGATAGATTAAATAAATTTATCTACAAAAAGTTAAAGTGTTCGCCATTGAGTTTTTATCATATATTATATAACATGAATAATCGACTAAAGGATATTAGGATTTTGAATAAAAATGTTAATTAATTGTCATAGTTTTGTCGTAATAAGAAAAGGGATTATGGATCTAATAATTGAGATATCTTCTGAAAAAAATTAATGTAAAAGAAAACGAATATGAAACTTTTCTTTGTTTCAATGTCTTATTTTTGTAAAAATTTTGTAAAAAGTTTAATTAAATTACAATCAGAATAACACACTTTGCAATAATTCTATTAACGATATATATAATAAATTCAAATTTTGCCGAAAGTTACAGAACGAATCAAATATATACTATATTTTAATTTTTATGAAGAAAACTTTTCTTTTTCTAACATTATTAGAATTTTTTTAATAAAAAAAAAATTAGATATTTTGTATTTAATAAAAAAATAATAAAAAAAAAATTAGATATTTTGTTCTAGAATTGAGTGTCACAAATATATATGTAGCCGATTGGATATATTTATGTGTTTTAATTTCCATGAGAAAAAAGATTTCCATTTCTGTATAGGACAATACCTTTTTTATTTTTCGAATACTTTATTTCATCAAATTATTCTTTTATATATGAATGAGTCATGTACAATATTTATTATGCTCGATAAATATATTGCTAACGTTGGACCGAGATGTGACTGCAAAGATCGGCCAGATGAATCAATGAATGACTTTTTATGAATGACCGAATGAAGAAGGAAAATGCACGTGCATACGGCTCGCTACACGCGTATAGACGTACCTTTATGGCTTGGAAGACCTGCCGGTCCCTGTTAGAGGGTTCTGCAGAAAACCTGTCGTTGGATATTCCCATTCACAGATCCGCGATGCCTGCATCTTTTTATATGATCTTTACACTCGGTAGCCTTTGCCAAGAATCTTTATCTTCTTACAGCTAATGGTATGATCTCGATTTTTTTTCACTGCAAAGTTATACTTTCGTCCTCTAGGATAGTTCCTTCAAAATTGAATGGCGAATCATATCACTTCAACGATCACAATGCACTTAACAACACATGATAAGAAAACAAGTTCTTTATATCAATCGAAGTTTTCAGTCCACACTATCTCCGTAATTTTATTGGTCAAATTTTCTCGTTTTATAATATATCCTATTATTTCGTAACGTTTCAATTTTTTATACATTTTATGTGTATTATATATTAGATATCTCACGCACATTTTTCCATTCCATCATTTTAATTGTTTAAATTTTGTTATATATTATGTTATAATTTGACATTTTCTAACTAAAAATATTTCACTTTTAGTGATATATTTCTCTTTACGTGAATATTTTGCACATTTTTGCGATATTTTCTCGCAAAATTAAAAATCTAGAGACAGGAACTGAAATACTTATATTTTAGATCGTATTTTATATAGTTTCAATTATAGAGCAAATTAATTACGCGTTTCATATTATGCGACTCTGAGTATTCGTTAGGTCTTCTTTTCTATTGTATGTTGATTTATCACTTGTTTATCTCACAAACTTTTTAAATTTCTCTCATATTTTTCTGATGTCAGCTTTAATCTGATATCCTGGACATATAATCTTATACGTTTTGCATTTTTAATGACACTTCACTATTCCAGTTATTTTCGAACTATGATTGTTTTCCAACGAGTCAAATTATTAAATTATTTTCAAGAAATTATTTAATCAAACTAATAACGACTTTTAAGATTCAGATGTAGAAAATCTGCCACTTTAAATCGTCTTAAAGAGTACTTTCGATTCAATTTTAAGTAATTAAACTTTAACGCAACTTTTGGACGCGCGACTCTTAGAGACACTGCCATGCTGGCGGGATGGCATGTCAATGTCTCTTGGCTAACTAGCGATCTACCACCTATCCACCACCCACTCTCTCACCCCTTAAAGCGGCTCACTGACTATGTACGTACCATCCGACCCCACTCCACTGCTCTCTATCCCTTTTTTCCCTCCTTGTGTCTCTGTCTTGGTCTCCCTTTCTTCTCTTTCTCGTTTCTTCTTTCACCAACTGAAACTGTGTACTAACATATTGTCGTCAGATCTTATGTATCTCTACTTGCGTAAAAATGACGTGCAAAGTGGCAGAACAACATGATGTACTTCTTGCAGTTAAAAAAATATCATTTTTTTTCTAAAGTCGAAAACAAAAAAAATTGGAAAATAATTATTAAAAATGTTGTTGGAAATTAAAATTATTAAAAAAATGAAAAGAAAACGAAACATACGTTATGAGAGAATATGAACTAATGAAATATCAGAAATGGCAAGATTTCCTTCTTTCTTCTTTTTCCTCCTTTTTTTACGAATCCGCCTCATGTAAGTAGAATAAGAATTTTAGAAGTGAAATTAATGTTTATACTCATATTCATCAGTACAAGCAGATCATTGTTTTAATTATATTTAATCACGCCGTTGCCGCTGTCAAACAACGTGCATTATATATGACATCAGAAATATGGGATACTAATCGCTCGTTCGGCGATCATCGACGATCTTCTTCGGCTATACATATGACATATTATATATATCTTAGTTGGCTGGATGGAAGGGAGGTATTATATTTTCTCTAGATACCATTACCGCGCGCCGATCACGGTGGTCCTGCTCTTCGATACCCTTCTCGAGATCACCGGCTTGTAATGCCTTCCTTTTCGCGGATATTGACCAGTCAACGGTGAACTCGACCGTGGGTTCTCCTCGGCATGCAAAGATCCTGCGTCACTTTCCTGAAGGATTTGTTACTTCAACAACAATTCGACGTTACATCACCTTGAATATGAATTTAGGGATAATATTACACAGTAAAAAATCATATGTATATACATAGCGATCCATATGTTAAAATTTTCTTGTGTTACCCAAGATTTTATTATTATTTTAATGTAAAATTAACATACAACAGTTATGTTCTTATTTTCTTAACATTTTCATGTGTTACATTTATGTCAACGTGATAATGTAACACTTTATGTATGTCATTTAGAAATTAAATATTATTTTGAGTTCTTTTAACACAATTATTTTAAAAAATCAACACGACTTAAAGTTATTTTAACACATAAACAAAAGTTAAAGTAAATTTTTAAATAATCGTAAACTTTGACATACACAATAATTACATTTACTAAAATTAAATGTTTCTATTACACATAATTCAAGTAAAATAATTAATATCATGTGTTAATATAATTTGAAAAATAAAGTCAAAAGAACAAATATAAATGTAAAGTATAGTGTCAATTAATTAATATTTCTAATTTGTCAACAAGTAACACGATTAATGAGTCATTTTAACTTAAAATTTAGAGTGGATTTTTTGGGATATGTAAAAAATGTTATAATTATGTTTTATTTTTTACTGTGTATATCTATCAATTTAAACATAATATAAATAAGATATAACATTCTCTCTTATATATTATTTTGTTGTTTTATTATATTATTATTACATTATTAATTATCATCAGGATAATACCTGTTTAATATATATTATTTAACATATTTTTCTCTTGTTACAATGAAATATGTTCTTGTATGGGATGGGGGAGGGGGTATAATTTTTATGAAATAAATGTAGAAAAAATTAATTTAAATAAATTCAATAATTGAAGTGTATATAAGAATATTGTAAGTATCTCAAATTTTTTATTACTTTGTATTCTCATTAAAGTATGTTATCCTATAAGCGTATATTTGATTATCTTGTCTCATCATAATCCTAAGTACCGAATGGCGAGTATAGACGGAACATCTGACTGCGTAGTTTCGATATGCGGACACAGGAAGAGGAAGTCAACCGCACGATCACGGCACACCGTCATCACCATGTTGTGTGTCATCGTATCAGCGTGAGGGTGCCAGTGAGAGCAAAGATCATGTTTTCCGCTCGTCCGAAATTTTTCGATATATATATAAAGTATCCCGTGCGTTTAATGAAAGACTTTCTGAATAATACGGAGTTAATTTTCTTTTCTTAATATATTTAGAGAATAATAGGTTTTAAATAATTAGTAATTAAAAGAGGGAGTCCAAGAAATATATGTTTTTTATTAGTTTTTTATGCATGTAAGTAAATAACAAGAAGGCATATTTTTATATTTAATTTACTTAATATAAATCGTGTATTTAAAAGAAAATTTTGAACATTGCATTTCTTATAAAGATATTATATATGGCATAAGATAGAAGATATATACAAAAAATAATTTAAATTTTTGTTCATTTTATATTACAACGAATGTTAAAATGGTCTATGTAAATTATGTCATTGTAAATGCATAATTAACACATAAGCAGAAAAAATAAAGAGAAAGAAAGAGGGAAAGAGCGGATCACATACATGGATCCAGAACTCATGACATGTCGTGTGTACAACCTGGTATTGACTTACACTTCCAATCGATTAGGTCTACGGTATTTATGTTGAGCCTCGTAAAAGATATTCTCTTTTTCTTTGGATCTCAACAATAAATCAAATTAGTGATAATTATATTAAATAGTTCAGAGTTAAGCACTAAAGTAAGTAAAGAAAGGTGATTAAAAGTTTTTTAAAAATTTTAGAAAATTAAGAAAGTTGTAAAAAAAGATCAGAGAGATTTTACACTTAATTATATGTTTAATTATTTTATTTATTTTTTGCTACAAAAGATTAAATTAATTAAATTTAGAAGAATTAAATGATGATTTAAAGATTAAATTAGAAAAAATGATTTATTATAATTTAAATTGTATTATTAGAATTATTATAAGCTAAAATAAAAAAAATTAAACTATTAGATTAGAAAAAATTACGAAAAATACTAATAAACTTTAATGAACTTAAATACTAATAAACTTTAATATGCATTAAGTAAAAACAAATTCAAAAAGTTAAAAATTTTTTTAAAACAATTAAAGCAATATCAACGAAAATAATTTATAGAAATCATCTTTAAAAACTATTTTTTATCTTAATTAGAAAATTAGTAATTTAAAAATTTGTTAGACCTTCCGTGACGAATTTTATTGAAACACTTTATTGAAACTAGAGTTTGCAAGTTCTTTCTTTAAACTTGCTTTGGAGCGACTATTCAGTCACCCTTCTCGCCTTTTTTCACTCCCTATTCGAATCGGGAATCCGTAGAATCATAGCAACGAATGGAAGCGACGGCAGGTACGATACGGGGTTTTTTGACGCACCTGTGTTTGCCCGCGACCAAAATCAAAGAAGAGATTAAGTACCATTACAAATTATGTAAACACGCACGTGAACTCAATCATTCTTTTGACCCCCGCACACGCATTCTTTACATGATGACCACGTGCGTACGCACTATTTGTGTGCAAGGAGTTTGAATGCAGGAGGATTAAAATCTTCTGGTTACACGCAAACATAGATACAACATAGAACTTCTAACATTTGCAATTTATATATCTGAGTTGTTAAAAATAAATTTCTATTGCTTAATACAATTATATGATGCTGATGATTACAATATTCAGCAAAAATTAATTTTTTTTTTTTTAGAACTTTTGAGAGAAAGCAAAAAATTATTTTCCATAATTTCTTAATGCTGAATATATTTCTGTTTTTTTATAGTTACTGATTAATTATATTAAACATTTTATTTTTTATTTTTTTTTATCTCAAGCTAGTACCGTTTCTTTTTTGTAATATTCTTTTCTATTATGAAATTAAACAAAAAGTAACTTCTTCATGTATAATCATGTATGAAAAATTTTTTCCCAGAGAATTATATTAAAACAGCTCTTTCTTATAACTTTAAACTTAAAACTGTGACATATTTGGACATTTCAGAGGAAAAAAAGCATCAAACGTCAAACGAATTACCAAAGAATGATTATTCTTTTTTTAACCTTTGTTGAGCCGTGTTATACATGCCAGAAATAACGTGTTTCGAGTTTCTTATTTCGGAAAAAGAGTTGGTGACAAAGAAGCTATAACCGAACGGCGCATCTGCCCACGAGGAGCCAGCTAAGAAAATAAGGCAGGGAAGCGCCGTCAAGATGATTATACATGCCGTAACCGTTTCCTCGGGATTAGGATATGCCCACTGTCCACCTTTCCCCATCCACCATAGACGGTTCGTTCGAATAACCGATTGAATTACATGTGGCGCGTGCCAGCCGGCTACGCGCGGCTCGTGCACGCTTGTTCGTATGCGATTATGTTTATAAGCCGATATTACACCTAAGTACCTAACAAAACTAACAATTTTATCTCATCGAGATCCAAGAAGTGACAAAAGGCGATCTTCATTGATTTGAGAACTAAAGACGCGTTCAAAAATTTGCACTTATTAATAATACAATTTAAATATAAAAAAAATATTTATTTTGTAAGTAATATTAAGTACTAATATAACATTCAGTAATATTGCGAAAATAATGAAATCTTTATTTCTATTCCTTGCAACATAAGGCTCTGATAAATAATCGTGCTGAAAATCCATATACAAGATTGTTAAAATACATACATTAATGAAATATGAAAATAATATTATATAGGAAAAGAAAAATTCTGTTGTTAAGAAAAATGGATTTATTTCATAACTAAAGTAACAGGCAGCGTGAAACGTATACTTGTTTTATTGCATTGACCAATTACAATATAAAAAATTGTGCAAATTAGAAATTTGCACTTGGCTTCCTCATAGAGGAAGCTTTAACTTCCGCAAATTTGGAGATATCGATCTATTTCTAATTTTATTATATTTTTCAGTCTTTTCTACCCCTATTTCATATATAATTCTTTTAAATTCGGTTGATTAGACTTAGCTTTATACGCGATCAAAATCTCCGAAATTTCAAACGTCTGTAACTCCAGAACTAATTAACCAAATCTTAATTAATTATATATGAAATAGGGGTAGAAAAAACTGAAAAATTTAATAGAATTAGATATAGATTGTTATCTCAAAAATTGAGAAAGCTATAGGATAAAACCGATAAAACACACTTTTCTATAAAAAAAATTTCAATAAAATCTATACCGGTCAACCGATTTTAATAAAATTTGAGGAGAACATACTTTCTATGATACTCTATTTGTGTGAAAAATTTCAACCCGGTATCTAAAAAATTGTAGAAGTAGATGCGTGTACAAAAAATCCGTACATACACACACACATACATACATACTTCCGGACATTTTTTACTAATACGATTTTTCAACATTTTAGAACATTTTAAACCATTTCCATCAAAATCTCGAAAAAAATTTTTTTCACCATCACAAAGCTTCCTCTATGAGGAAGCAAAAGGAAATAAAAGAACAAACTTTTATTTTTCTCGTTCTTCCTATACATAACTCTCCAATTGACATAAATTTATGCAGTTATAATATAGATGCAGTATACAAAATATTTTTTATAGTTAGATTACTTTTATGGCAGATAGGAATGGTTGATATCAAGAATAAGGAATGTTTTACGCTGGCAAGAAAAAGACGAATAAGTATTTTTATATCAATATATTCAATAAGATGTTTTTGATCGTTTCACTATTTTGCTAAAAATAGCGTGACGACATACGCTTCGTATAATTGTACGTGATATCTCGCTATAAAAGAATGGATTGTTCCCATTGCGTACTTAAGCCGCAGACTTAATTAAGTAACCGTGATCAAAACGTTTATCATGATCGTGCGGGGATAATCTACAATCGCTTTGCCGGGACAAGATAGCTGCTATCTTGTCAGACTGGATCTTTAATTACGGACGATTACCGCCGTAGCTGTCATCCCCCGACGCAGTTTAATCACTCAATTGCGATTAAAATAGCTGATTTATGCGGGGTGTTTCAGCGAAATGCTTCTGATCTATAAGTACAGATTTCTCTATTTAAGATTTTTTTCAGAAACTAGTCGTCACTTAAGTAACATTTACATAATGCTTTCAATAAAAAAATCCCTGATAAAAATTTTTTTATTTGAGATTTATGTAAATACCTATGTGATAATTACATATAAAATATATGTCTATATGTGCTAATTCTTTCTCTTGTATAATCTCTGTCTGTATACATGGGAAAAATAATAAGAAAAATAACTTTTGCATTGTTTTTTTACAAAAAAGTAAAATTGTGATTAGATTATACGATATTCTATATATAATCATATATATATATATATATATATATATATATATATATATATATATAATGTATATACAATTATTACATTTATAAATAATTACATATGGGCAATTTTTTTCTTATTTTTCAAACTTTACTTTTTATAAAATAAAAGCAATGCCAGAGTTATACTTTTAATTCTTTCTTAATTTTTCTTCTTCTTATTATTATTATTTCTGTACGTACAAAACAAGATTATACAAGAGAAAGAAAGTATATGTATTACATATTTTATATATATATATTATATACAAAAAATTTTTTACCGGAGATTGTATTTGTTTGAAACTTGATGAATATACCTATGCTTGTTCTTTCGGAAATAGAGATCATATTTATATAGCAATATAGCAACAAATATTAACACCGTAGAAGAGTAATTTATTACTAACAATAAGTTTGTAAAAATTTGTAGTTTATATAATAATTAAAATATTTTGTCCCGAATTCTTTATTGCTGCACACAATTAGATTTATTGAATTAAATTATTTATAAATTACACATATCAGCATATCTTATTTTTTAATATATAGTTTTAACTAATATATTATAGTTTTAAAAACTTCACATATAAATCAATGTGATTTGATGAAATTAAGGTTGTGCATCACAAAGTTATATATTAAATTAAAAGTTTTGAAAATATATACTATGTAATCTCTTTTTTTTTAGATAATGATATTATGATTTGGGACGATTTGGAATAAGTTTTTTGTTAACAAATCTTAATTTTTTGTTTAACAATCATCATCGTTGAGTTTACTCGGCGTCAGTTCGGCGACGTCGAAATTGCTTTGGAGTATCAAGAGTTCGCGAGAGAGGAGGAACGCAAGCAGCAACCCCCCAAGATGGCTGCCGCTGGCTCGAGAGTTGGCGTATCGACGTTTGGCGTTTGCGAGGTTTCCTGGATGTAAGCTCATCGGGAATTGCGGGTCTTCCCACCCCTGCCACTGCTGCCACCTCCCACGTCCTCACCCTCGCCACCACTCGCCTTGTCACCCCTGCGAGTGCCTTCAAAACAAAGAAACATACGTAATTAAATTTTTGCCCGAGCATAAATTAATGCACGAGCCATTACCGCAGCGTAAGGGCCAGAGCACAAAGATTGTCGTAACCGTTTATGACTCTGTCGTAAGTCATAAGTAGGTGTCGGAAGTCAACGCACAAGGATTGACGTTAGCGCATGTCGTATCCGTCGCGTGTGCGACACAATGGACTTACGACAGAGTCGTAAACGATTACGACAATCCTTGTGCGTAGGCCCTTACGAATGTTACGATTGCATGGCAGCTACGTACGTAGCAGCTGCACAGCAGACATAGAAGAAAGATTTTTCATACTTACATTCGAACAAGGTAAAAGAGAAATTCTTTCAACTGTTTTTTTTCTTGATTCCTTTGCATAATAATCATACATATTGAAAGCAGGGGACCTATTATGGACTTGTTCGGAATGGATTCCGATCGGAATTATTCCGTTTTCCCTAGAAAAGACAATAGAAATCTAGGAAATAACTGAACAATTCCGATCGGAATCCATTCCGAACAAGTCCATAATAGGTCCTCAGGTGAGAATTAATTTTTAGCCGCGTTTTATACAAGTAAAATAATTTAATTATTATTCTTGATTACTATCTATATTATTATAGTACATTTTTAGTAATATCATTATATTATTATAATATGAATGAAAGTATTATAGATATAATGTAATTATATCCCTATTCACTCCAACGTTTTTTTCGCCCCAATAATCCTCCAACCATGCACTTTCGAGTCCCACGTGTTTTTTATAATGTTAATAGCTTTGAAAAATTCCCCAAAAATTATTATAATATCTTTGTACCTTCGACTAAAAATCAATGTAAAGAAAATTTGGAAATCATTTATTTAAATATTTTTTTACAACAATTATATGTTGACAAACACACGTTTTACTTAAAAAATCATAACTCACGAACAAATTGACGAAGCTTAATGAACCAAAACGCAAATTAAAGCTAAAAGTAGTGCAAATGAGAAAAAAAATATGAGATAATTATTAATTAAATAGGAATACTTAATTTCGTCGCCGCAAATTTGGTAATTTTTAAATGGTACAGAAAGACTTTAAGGACTTAAGGAGGTTGAAGCAGTTTGGTCAACTCTAGATTTTAGTTTGTAAAAAATATATATGATAGTATAGGATCTACCGCATGTGTGAGAATTATTTCAGATTTATTGACCATCCAGAAGCTGAGATATTAATTTCCAAAAATGCGTCGTTTTACATGGGGTTAGATGGAGAAAGCGTTGACGGCGATGATTGATCCCAATTTTCTTTAATATCTAGTCTATATAAACGCTCAAAAAACGTGCCTACGCGTACAGTAAATTAATGCGAACATTTAGAACGCAAGAAAACACGTATTCACCATCTAATAACAAATATATTACAAGTTAAAGCGATCGAAATTAGACTGAAATAGCAGTTGATAGTTCGCGAGTAGGTAGATGTGGCAACGCAGCGTCGCCCGCGTTTTGGCTGTACCCGAATCCTGTCGGTATGTGCACATTTTTGTGGTTCTCTTCCGTGCTATGTCCACGATTTTTTGATTCTCTTTGGAAATAAAACCAAAAAATCATGAATCTAACGGAAGAAAACCAAAAAATTGTGAACATAACATAAAAGAGAACCCTAAAATCGTTGACATTACTACAAAATAGTAGACACAGCACGGAAGAGAACCAAAAACGTGCACATACCGACAGGATTTGGGTATAGCCAAAACGCGGGCACCTAACCTCTTATCCAGAATGACAGAAAATTCACCGGCATGTTTACGTTTAGCAACTGCCGTTACGTGGCTCAACACAGAGGCGAGTACTGCTACCAACCCCATAAAAGTGAAACGTTGCCAAGTTTCAATCGTATTTAATATAATCGACGGAAAGTTATTAAAAAATCGATAGCTTATATAATTGTCAAGGGAGCTACCAGTAAGAATCATTATTTCATTCTATCAACGGCAAAACATATATTCATGCCATTTTTATATTGAAATAATTAGCAATACTACAAGTTTTCAAGTTGGCATTGGCAAAAAAGTGTTTCGTTTTTAGCTAATTAAAATATAAAGATGCATAATATGATACTTTTACTATACGTTTTATGCAATAGCAGCGTATAGAGAATAAAATGATACCTAATACAGATTTTTTAATGACCTAATAAAAAACTTTTTTCTAAACCGTCAATTGACTCAACTGGATCGCTTCAACCTCCTTAAAGAATGCTAGAAAAAGAATTTCTGAATAAGAAAAGGCAAATTTGAAGTGTGATAGATATTTTTTATGTAAAAAAATTAATTTTTTTTTTATAATCGTAGCTCCTCCCCACCTCTTCCACCTGCCTCTGAGCCATAATAGACCTCTGTGGAATGTTAAATTTTTTTTTTAACGACAAAAATATTTTAAATACGGTTAAATTATACACAAAAATACATTTTTATCGAAAAAAATGCTCATTTACCTTTCACACAACACTGACGTAATCCTCCAACCATGCACTTTCGTGTCCCACCGAGATTTTGATTGTTCCCCGTTTCGAAAGTAAATGAGCTAGAACTTTGAAATTTTTACCTGAGGTTCCCTGCCACAATAACTTTTTTCCGGCGTGGAGGGGATTCTCCCTCGATCATTTGTTTTCCGGAACAAACGACTGTTAGAAATTCGTGGGACACGAAAGGCATGGTTGGAGCGAATAGGGATATTATACAAATTGAATTTGAGTTACATTACAAAAATACCGAATATTTCGGTAAATTAATAATATTTGAACAGATATTTTTTATTAAACTTGATTTTTTAATTAAATATTTAATACAAAATTTTACAGATTTGTAATACAAATTTTAAATGTTTTGCTAGTTAAGCATCTGTTTGAGGCGAACGCCGCGCCATCTCGCGTAATAAATCTCAATTTTTTCCGGGAGAGATGTAAGTGACGCGTAATAAGTAGTTTTGACAAAACGCATTTATTTGCATATTATAGCATAACACTTACGTTTAACAATGTCCGTAATTATTAAATGTGGATTTCAAAAAGCGTGAAGTTAAATTAGTTTAGAAAGAAAAGTGTTTCAAAAGGGAAAAAACTGTTTTACAGCAATCATGTTGGTCATATTAGCGAAGAAATTTTGCAGTTTAAAAGAATATTGCAAGGGACAGTTTTGAGAGAAACTCCTGGTGGATTTAGCACCAAAAATAATACTAATTTTTATAAACCTGTAATCGAGGTATAACACATAATATAGTAATATATTATGACCCAGATAGCACACATCTGCAAACATGTCCGAAACCGGGACATTAGACGTGTTTATGACGATTTTAAGACGTCTTATGTCTTAATTTTGAAACCAATTATTGGTAATAAATATTTTAATTTTTTTAACCACATGATTATCAAATTAGTGCACAATACAAAATTATATATTTTATATCTATATACGTAACCACACATAATTTTAACTACTATTTGTACCTTTTTAAATGAATAATTAATTGGAGAAAAATAAGACTATTCTTAATTACTATATATAAATTATTGTTTCACAAAAACGTACAATCATTACAAACATTACAATCATTACAATCATTACAAACTTCTAAAATTGAGACATTAAAACTTATTTCAAAACAGTTATTAGACTATAAATTATTTTGCCCAGAATACTCATGATTTTTTTAATTGATTTAATTTTATATGTTATAAGTTTTCTTTCTCTCTTTTTCTCTTTATTATAATAAAAAATTTTGTTAACTAAATTTTATTTACACTCATTATTAACAGTATATATGACTGCAAAACATATATATAATCTTTTTCAAAACAATTTTTTAAGGTTTTTAAGGTTAACTTTTGTAGTTACATTATCATTCCAATAATACCCAGAGATTGTATAATTGTTTGAGAAGATATTATTAATTATATTACAAATTAATTATATTACAAAAAAGTCTTTATTACAATATTGAAAGACAATTTTAAAAGACACAACGATACTTACGTCAAACGTCGCACCACAGTTATCCATTTCTTTTTTCACTCTATTTCCCGTAGACGATTTGGAAATGAGTAAAAACGAACATTTTTTGTATTCTTTCTTGTATTTTTGCACCCCACTACACAACAATTATTAGAATTCTTTTTCTCTGCAGAACTCATTTTCTTTTATCGTTGTGTCTCCCGGAAAAATTTCGACACGGCGCTACACGGTGGCGCTGAGAACGATGCTTAACTAGCGTAGGAATAAGGAACAATTTTATTTGTTTGACACATAATTTATTTATCAAAATGGAAAAAAATTATTAGTTTATCAGAAAAACACATAAAAAATTGGATAAATCGGAAAGATAAGAAGAAGTTAAAGAAGAAATTCATAATATTTTATTGTTTACAATATTTATATATTCTTAATACATAATTTTATTCTCTAAACCTTTATTAAAATTGAGTAGTAATTCAATCGCAGTTCAATGTGCACTGTAACACTTAACAAATTTATATACTCCAATAAATCTTTTTCAAAACGTTAACAAATTTTTTTATTTTGGCAAAAATAGTATCTTATCTCATTTCACCACATACTTCGCATATTTATGTTTTATATTTATTAATTGACCATCTTAAATGTGGTTGTAGATTGAAAAAGACAATCTATAAAAGCAATCGTTGTTCAATAAGTCTTTTTTTGCAATTATGATGTATATTTTATAAAACGCTTTAAAAAATGTGATATATCGCGCTCTCAATCATTTTAAAAGTAGAAAAAATACCTTTTTACAATGCAAAATTCTAAAAATATATATACATTCTTATATATCCACTCACCATAATAATTTATCATTTTTCATATTTATGTCAATATTCTATGTACGATATGGAAGATAGAATACGATATACGTATAATATATGTGAAAAAGATATAGAATAGGTATATTATTTATATATTTTTTCGTATTCTATATTCATATCTTTTTATACTATATTATTTTTGTATTTTTTATTCCATTTGTAATATAAAATTCCATAGACTGTACTTTTCAACTAATTCCCACATAGGTATTTTCAGGATGTATATCACGTAGCTCCTAAAAAAGAAATAACAAATGTATATTAAAAATAATAAAAAATATGTAATTAAATAAAAAATAATGTTACAAAGATGTGCAAATTTCTAATTTGCATACTTTTTTTTTATTATATTGGCAATTTTTTCTAATTCTATTATATTCTTCAGTCTTTTCTACCCCTATTTCATATATAATTCTTTAAAATTTGATTGATTAGTTCTTGAGTTACATACGTTAGAATTTGTTAGAAATACGTACATACATAGAAACCTAATAAAGCTGAGTCTAATCGACCAAATCTTAAAGCATTCTATAAGAAATAGGGGTAGAAAAGGTTGAAGAATATAATGGAATTAGAAAAGTTGCCAATAATTAATATTAAATTGCCAAAATTGAAAGATGTTGAGACCTGAGCATAATTATTTGCTTATAATTGTTTGGCTTCCTCATTTAGGAAGCTTTTTGAAACTTTTGAAATTTTAAAGAGGAATTGAGACTATATATAAGCTATCTAATGACATATTAATCATTACGATTATTTCGAAAATATAAACGTTCAAGTGTGACATGTTTTCGTTGCATCTGTGCTTCCAATGTTACCCACTACTTACTGTCGACAAAGACGTACTTCTACGTCAAAAATTTGGTAATAAAAGCCAGGCGCAGTAATTAGTACGCGTATATATAACTTATTATAATAGACAAATTAAATAGGATCAGCATATGTTTCGACCTTTTCTCTGGGCCATCTTCAGGGTGCATAACATTAATAAATTGTAATTCAAATTACATCGATCGGAGTTTAACGCAGTTAAATAATTAAAACGGTTTGACTGCATTAAATTCCGACCGATTTAATTTGAATTACAATTTATTAATGTTGCGCTGAGGATAAAACCCAAAGAAAAAGTTGAAACGTATGCTAATCCTATTTAATTTGTCTATTGTAATAAATTATATACGCGCATTAATTACTGCGCCTAGCTCTTATTGCCAATTTTTTAACGTTATTATTTGATTTATTCAAGAGAGCCTTCACATGTTTTTATTTTATTGAAAAAATAATGTGTTTGTGTGTATATAATTGTAATTATATGAAATTATATTATTGAATCAAGAAATATATAAATTTATATTATATCAAATTATAAGAAACTTGTATTATGTATTAAAAATATTAGAAGCCGTATAAGAAAGCATTTAAAATTTTTTGTAAATTAGATGTAAACATTAGAACATTAATGTTTTATGCTACTTTTAGTAGAAAATTTCATGTCATGTAAATTAATTAAAAATTAGAGATCACATGATATTGTGTTATAAAATAATATTAAAGAATGATGGCAAAAAGACCTGTTTTTTCGCCCATTTTTTGGACCTCAAATTTCAAACTTTTTTTATACCAATTAGTACTATATAAATTTCTCTGGGATTAATGTCCCATCATATAGTACTAATTGGCATAAAAAAAGTTTGAAATTCGAGCTTGAATTCGAGGTCCAAAAAATGGGCGAAATTGGCCACCACTCTTTAAAAAAAAATTTTTAATTGAAAAAACTTTGATGTAAATCTGTATTTTATAATCTTTTCATAAACATAAAATTTAAAAACTTAGAATATAAATTCTTAAGGCACCATTTATACAGAAGAAAACATTTAACATACATGCAACATATGGTAATGGCTAATCTTTGCTTTCTCTCGTTCAGCTTCTTCCTTATTAGCTTCTCGATTTGGTAATATCGGTAATCCATCCATATTCAGCGGGCCAAAGGTCGTACCGCCTTCTCCATCGAATTTCAATAATAACTTGTGATATTTAGCGAGCGATGCTACTCGATGAGTGATCGTTAACAGGGTGATTCCTTTTTTCTTTGCACTTTCGTATATTATTCCTTCAGCTTCGAGGCTGACAGCGCTTGTGCATTCGTCTAACAAAGCATACTGTGGAGCATGATAGAGAAGACGCGTCATTGCGAGCCGTTGCTTCTCGCCTCCTGATAGAGTAGAGTCCCAGTCGCCGAGAGTATCGAAGCCTTCCGGTTCTCGTTCCACGATACTTCGTAGGTCGACATCATCTAACAATTGTAACAGCTCTTCATCCGAGCAATTCTCTGACCTGCAACAACATAAAGACAATGTATAACATTTTTCTTCATATATTAATAAAAAAATTGAATCGCGTGTATAAAATTTTATAAAAAATTAATAATTATACTTAAAATATATTATAAAATTTACTATAAAAATTAATTAATTGTAATTTAATTAATTATATAACTTGAATTATAATTTAATTAAATGTAATAGTTTAATTTAAATCTATTTTGGTTATCTCTAATGTGATTAATTATTAAATATATATATGGACCCAGAATGCGCTGGATAGATGATTTGATCTCGTAGGCAGCCCACTGTCATATACGGCTTTTGTGGGATGTAAAATAGGGCAGGCCTGCCATGTTCGGAAGAATTTATTTCGGCTGGTCTGATGAGAGTTCCATCATAAACGGGCCAAAGACCGGAAATAACACGAAAGAGAGAGCTTTTACCGCAGCCATTGGGTCCAGTGATTAAAAGATGATCGCCTGGCTTTATCTGTCAATTATAAATAAATATATAGATATAATGCATACGCATATACGTGCGCATGTAAAATAGAAAGATGGAAGTGTATCTATCATATTCTATCAATTTGATTGTAATTAAAAAGCAATCAAAATGAATATAAAGATAATATGAAATATATGACAAAAATAGAATAATAAAGATAATAAACTGGGCAACAAAATTATCGCAACAAAAATTTACGTAAAAAATTTGCCCAACTTCAAATAAGCATAACTCCGCGAAAAATTGTCATATCTGAAAGTTTTTTTTTTCATTTTAAAGGGTGAAGTCTGTACTTTAAGGAACCATAGTCAGATTTTGAATTTAGCCTTTCCCCATCCCGCCGTTCTTCCAAAAGTAAGGACATGTTACGTCTCCAAAAAATTGCACATTTTGACACATTTTACGGAGTAGAATGAATTTTTTTCGTAACTATCATGGCAACCATCGTAAAATATGGATTTTTCCCTGCAAATTAAAAAAAAAATAAGTCCGTACGATTTTTTTTCGCCGAGTTATGGCTTATCAAAGTTACCTATGCATTTTTGTGCATTCAATCACCGCCAACATTTGCATTACCCGATGGACACCACGGGGAGGTTGCTAGTCGGATTTTGCCCATCGTGTATGTGTATGTATGTGTGTGTGTGTGTGTGTGTGTGTTAGCAGAGATTTGCACAAACTAATTTTTATTCAAACAAGGCATTGTTACGATTTTGTCTTTTGTTTTCCGAATGAACGATACAGTACAGTGATTGCAATACTGTGAAGTTACTTACTTCAGTATTACAAAACTTCACAGTATTGCAGTCACTGTATTGTATTGCTCATTCGGAAAACAAAAGACAAAATCGTAACAATGCCTCGTTTGAATAAAAATTAGTTTGTGCAAATCTCTGCTAACACACACACACACACACACACACACACACACACACACACACACACACACACACACACACACACACACACACACACACACACATACACATACACGATGGGCAAAATCCGACCAGAGCAACCTCCCCGTGGTGTCCATCACTGGGTAATGCTAATGTTGGTGGTGATTGAATGCACAAAAATGCATAGGTAACTTTGATAAGCCATAACTCGGCGAAAAAAAATCGTACGAACTTATTTCTTTTTTAATTTGCAGGAAAAAGTCCATATTTTACGATGGTTGCCATGATAGTTACGAAAAAAATTCATTCTACTCCGTAAAATGTGTCAAAATGTGCAATTTTTTGGAGACGTAACACGTCCTTACTTTTGGAAGAACGGCGGGATGGGGAAAGGCTAAATTCAAAATCTGACTATGGTTCCTTAAAGTACAGACTTCACCCTTTAAAATAAAAAAAAACTTTCAGATATGACAATTTTTCGCGGAGTTATGCTTATTTGAAGTTGGGTAAATTTTTGACGTAAATTTTTGTTGCGATAATTTTGTTGCCCAGTGTATATTACTATATGTAATTATGTATACTCTGTCCAACGAGAGATTAAGAGTAGTTTTGCGCATAGGCGGGCAAAGTGGGGGTAAAGTCCCTAGAGCCTGGCGTACCGTGTATATGTAAATAGATGTTCTGTGGGCGAAGACCTGCGCGAGACGGACGAGTTTTCGTCCGATCTACTCTCAATCTTTCATTGGACGGAATATAGAAACATAAGAATATAATAATTATATATGTATAATATAGTCATGTATATGTAACAGAAGCCGTAAATATATATTGTACGGATGTCTTTTTTGATATTAAATATTGGAATATAATAATTCTGTAATTATGTATGTAAAGTTTGTGATAACTACTTACATGGACTGTTAAGTTAGGTACAATTATTTCGCAATTAGGCGTGACTATCGGTACATTGATTAGACTTATACTGCCGTCCGTGCTTTCGCGAACAATTCCTGACAAACAATAAAGTCACGTATAATGATTTTCGTAGTAAAAGTATAAAAGACGATGAGTATATATACGTATAACAAGTAACTTATTAACATCTTTAATATTAAATGATTAATATAAATATTTTGTTGAAATAGAGAAAAAGAGGAAAAAGGAAGCGAGTGGGGGGAGGGAGAGAGAGAAGAAAGTGGTAAGGGAAGAAGAGAGAGAGGGAGAGAGAAGGGAGAGGGAGGGAGGGTGGGAGAGAGAGAGAGAGAGAGAGAGAGAGAGATTGATTGATTGATTGATTGATTGATTGAAGTTTATTAGCCTTCTCGGCTATTTTTTACATAAAATATTCTTAAATTAATTCCTCTACATGAGGTACAATATATTCTCTTAACCTACGTTTAAATGGTACAATTTTTTCGCATTGCTTAATTTCTATCGGTAGGGCGTTGTACATATTCAAACCTTCATAAAATAAACTTTTCTGTGCGCTTTTCGTCCTGCGATATTGAATTCTAATATTCTCAGCCTGTCTCGTTCGTCGTCCACTCACATCTCCTACTATTTCTATCCTATTACTTAAGTGTTTTGGCATTATGCCTCTTACTATCTTAAAAATAAAAATACATACATTGTACATTAGCCTCTGTCTTACATTCATAAACTTAAGGGTTTGCAGCATCAAATCTACCTTTGTATATCGCGAGCACTGCAGTATGACTCTCATGGCACGGTTTTGTGCCACTTGCAGTCGATTCAGTTGCGTTTCACCCATGCCTACTAACATCGTTGCGCAATATTCAAAGTGAGGCGCTATGATAGACTTATACACAGTACATCGAGTGTACGCCGATATATCATTTCCTATTCTATTCATCAGAAAACTCACTTTTTTCCCTATTTTCTTTAACATATAATCACAGTGATTCTCCCAACGGAGTTTACTATCGATCATTACACCCAGATGTTTCGTTATCTCGACACGCTCAATTATAGTTCCATTCAAACTTTTTACTATTATGTCTGTTTTTATTTCTTTCCTTACACTTCTAACTATCATATATTTGGTCTTATCTGCATTCATTTTTAACATATTCACATTCATCCATTCTTCAAGTATACCGAGCACCATATTTAGTTTTATTTCTATTTCCTCACAACTTTCTCCTGTCACACTTGCGGTCGTGTCATCTGCAAATAATCTAAATATACTTCCCTCCGGACAGACTTTAACTATATCATTTATATACAAAATAAACAATAGAGGTCCTAATACTGATCCCTGTGGCACGCCATATACTGTCTCAATTATTTTAGAACACATATCATTGAATCTAACTTGCTGCTTTCTATTACTTAAATACGATATTATCCATTCCAGTACCACTCCTCTTATTCCATACTGATATAATTTTTCCACTAATCTTACCCTATCTATTGTCTCAAACGCTCTCCTGAGATCCAGGAATAACACCCCCACCATTTTTTTCTCCTCAATTATCAACTTCCATTCTTCGATAAACTTTGAATTGCTGTTTCACACGACTGCTGTTTCCTAAATCCCGATTGGTATTCGGTTATTATTTCATTGTCATCTAGAAATTTTTCCAACTGTTTTTTTACAACTAACTCTAATACTTTTTCATATATCGGTAACATATTAATCGGTCTATACTCGCTCGCTTTTTTTGGTTTGTTTACCTTTGGTACCGGTATTATCGTGGATGTTTTCCATCCTTCTGGAAATTTACCTGTCCTAAGCGAATCATTTATTACCCCTACAAACTCATCTTTTATCACAGGTAGCACCATTTTCAGTATATCACTATTTATCCCTTCCTCTGTTCCGTTCTTTCGTGGTAGTTCCCTAACAATTTGTTCCAAATCACTTGCACTAATTGGCTCAAAATTTTCCATAATTCCCTTATTCTCAATTACATAAATAGGTCTCCTACCCGTGCCTTCTATCCCCTTATTACTAATAGATTGCACAATGTTGCTAATACTTTTTACATAATATATATTAAATTTATCAGCTATATTGCATTCTTCTATGTCTTCTAATATTTCAAAATCTACATTATCGATGTTCTCTGAACCCCTTTGCTCACCTTTAATTAATTCTTTTAAAGTTTTCCACATTTTTGTAGGATCACTCCTATTATTATCTATCATATTCTCATAATATTCTTTCTTTTTTGCCCTGATAAGTTTAACTACTGCATTTCTTTCATTTTTGAAAAATTCCCAGTCCTGTTCTTTACCTGAGTTTATTGCTCTACTGTGAGCCTCATCCCTTCTATCCGCTGCCATTCTAATTTCATCTGAATACCACATTTTCCCTTCCCATATTTTCGGAATCTTAAACTTTTTCTTAGGTGCTACAGTATCCAATACACTTACTATACTATTAACAAATCTCTCTGCCCTTATGCTTATATCTAGCTCTTGACCTTGCTCAGTTCTTTCTTCCATTATTCTAAGAAATTCATCTACATTAAATTTACTATAGTCCCTGCCTCTAAATTCTTTATATTTATTTCTATTTTTATTTATATTCAATTCTACTTTTAGCCATGTATGGTCCGTGATTTTAGGTTTCTCATTCACTTGTACCTTTATTTCTTTATTCGAAAAAATTAAATCTATCATCGTTCGACTATCCTTTGTAACTCTCGTTGGACAATCAACGTATTGCCTCATCCCTAGGTTTTGCATTACCGTTAATAATTTCTTTGTGTAAAATGAATCTACCATTATATCTATATTAAAGTCCCCTATCACTATACAGTCATACTTTATTATTAAATCTTCAACCGTATCTTCCAAAAATCTCACGAAATCGCCATTTGACGCACTCGGCGAATGATACACTACTGCTATCATACCTTTATACAAATTCTCTCTTATTTCTACCACCACGCACCAACAATTTGACACTATCTTTTTTTTATCAATTATTTTAAATTTAATATCATCCCTAACATATAACAGTACTCCTCCTGTGTTTCTATTTTCAGCATCACATCTAACTATACTATACCCCGGTACATTGACCTCACTATCCTCAATTTCTACAGTCAATCTAGTCTCGGATAACGCTAGAATCACAGGATTCACCCTCTTCATAATCTGATGTTGAATTTCGTCCTTATGCGCCAAGAAGCTTTGTGCATTCGTATACCAGAGTAATTCCGCTTCTCCCTGTGGTTGCTATTTTGCATCTTCCCAGCCGGCTCTTTTTTTCTCTTCCTCCAATACTTTCTTAAATGTCGGACATTCCGAATCTAGCGCCTCGTGTTCAACATTTATCTTCAAGTTGTACGTCTGATTCTTATAGGTACAGTTTACACACCTCTTCTTTGCCGTCGTACATTCATTCGCCTTATGATTTCCTGCACATTTATAGCATGTTTCCTGTCTCGTGCAATTCTTGGCAATATGGTAATAGCCCCAGCATTTAAAACATCTTCTAACACTAATATAATTAAATATAGGACACTTTCGCCATCCTAAATTTATTTTACCTCTGTTTATTAGTGAATTATGAGTGCTTTCATCCACTTCAATTATTACGGATCCTTGCTCAGTATCCTTACTTTTTCCTCTTAATATTTTCTTCACTATGTGCATACAGGATTCTTCGCCAATTCTGTTCTGCTTCTTGATTGTATCTATCAGTTCATCATCCTCCATTTTCATTTCTTCTCCACCAACATTAATTATTTTAATCTTTGGTTTCCTCTTCTGTGGCTCAGAGACTTTGACCTCCTCGCCCATTGCCGCTTGTACCGTCGCCTTTAGCTTATCTTTCTCTTCTTTCGACTCACATCCTAAGATCACTGTCCCTTTACCTCCCTTTCTTAATTTGGTAATTCCTATTTCCATCTTGGTTATATCAATTTTATCTTTAATTGTTTTCTTTGTAATTTCACTCTCTTGTTGTACTTTTGGTTTTATAATCAAGATATTTTCTTCCTTCCTTTCTTTAATCACATCGCTATATTTTCTTGCCGCTCCACCTGACGATCCATATGCCCCTTGCGTCAACATTTTTCTCAATTCTTCTATTTCCTGTTTAATGCCTCCCATCTCCTCACGGACTATTTCTTTTATCATTGACTTGATCTCCTTTTTGCATGCTGCCTCATCTTTTAATTCTTTCACTGTTTTTACAAGCCAATCTATTTTTCTATCAATATCACTCGCGGCTGCTACTTTATTCCCGCTGCTTGGCGCCGGACTCATTTTTGCAGGTGCCGTTGCTCTTTCTGCTGCTGCCACTGCTTTATTTATATCAGCTACTTTATCACCATCACTAACAATTAACTTCTCGAATGGGCCAGGACACGACACCAAATCGCGGTTTCTATCATAAATTTTGTGCTTAGATACACAACCTGGATGGTAGAAAAGCTTGGCACAGGACTTGCATGCTATCACCTCCGTTTTTATCGGCTTCTTACATGCCGAGCATCGATACTCGGCGTATTCCTCGTTCATTCTGCTAATATCGGCAAAGACAGTTAATTGACTCGTCACTTTAACACGTCACTTTCACACGTCAGCGTTTTGTGTTCGCCGTCGATGTCTACCTGTCGTACGAGGTTTCGATGACCTCTGAACGAAATGCAGTTCTCGTGTCTATGTATCAACATATTCCGGCTAGATAACACTCATGGCTACCCCCGGTCTATGCAGATATTCGTTACACAACTTTTTAACACTCTCCCTCACTTCTAAACCACTCAAAAATTAACACTTTTACGGAGCGATGTTTCACACGTCTGCTTCTGCTGAGAGAGAGAGAGAGAGAGAGAGAGAGAGAGAGAGAGAGAGAGAGAGAGAGAGAGAGAGAGAGAGAGAGAGAGAGAGAGAGAGAGAGAGAGAGAGAGAGAGAGAGAGAGAGAGAGAGAGAGAGAGAGAGAGAGAGAGAGAGTGAGAGTTGTATTTTTCTTGAGTTATGGAGTTTCTTAACGTTTTGTGAATATTATGATATAATAATTCTGTAATTAAATAAGTAATCTCCGTGATAATCAATTACTCTTATATTAAGATATGAAAACTAAAACAATTTTTTAATAGTTTAATAATTTTATCATCAAATCATAAATAAAAAAATAGTAATTTTATTAAAATTAAAATAATTAGTAACTTTAAATATTATGAAATATGCACTAAGACAATAAAATCAGTTTTAATTATTTAAATTTTTTTGTGTTGTCAAATATTTTGATTTACCTTTTATTATTGGAGTGCCGTTACTAAATTCGATTACTTTTTCCGTGAGTTGTTGAGCGTTACCATTTGGAACGGATCTCGATGGACTACTGGTAACGATGTTCCTCTTGTATTTGCAGAGCGCAGCATCCTTAAATACATCTAGCATTTCGCTGACGCGCGCTGCATACCCCGCTAATGCGACTAATTCCTATTTTAATAAAAATTAAATTGATATTTAGCTTACACGCGTATCTTCAAAGACTTTAACTTTAACTTTCGAATTCATTATTTAATGCCAAAACATGCAAGATTAAAAAAATTAACAGGAATTAAAATACGTACTTTATAAGACGACATAAGTCGTTCGACAGCATCTGCTCCAGAGCTCAAAAGATTTTTTGAAGTGGTCAGATATCTTGTTCGCTCACTCACACCACCTAATTAGTAGATGTTGGTAAATTATTATATTTGTTTGTAAACTATTGTTAAGATTTATATTATAATTATTTAATGCTATTATTAACTTTTTCTCTTTTCTTTTGTTTTTTTGTACAGTGTATATAAAAATAATATAGTATAGGAAAAAAATATAATTTATATAATATAATTTATATACATATATATAAAATTAAATAATAAAAATATAATATAAAATATTAAAAAAACTTTCTATCAATCTACAAACTACTATGACATCATTATTGCCTTTTTTGTATACCAGATGTTCTGTTTAAAAATATTAATGCTTGAGTCATTGTACACACCATCGCCATCCGTATTAATCATCCCGCTTCCCGATGATGCAGCCGTGTTATAAAGCAACGGCATTGCGATAACGAGAAGTCCCGTGCCAGACCACAAGTACTTCATAAGGAACTGTTCCAGCATCACGTACCACAGTTTAACAGCGAGAATACGATGCAAATGCATTACCAAAGATTTATAAGCGGAGCTTAGATAACGATGTTCTGTATTGTGACCTCCATAGAATGCAATTTCTTCTGCATGCGCACTGATACGAGCATGCGCTTCTCTTAATTTCCCACGTCGCGTTGCTTCTTCAGCAACCAGTTGGCCGAACTTCGGTGAAGCAAAACGCAGAACTTGTCCGGTTAAAGCAATGACCGCTGCCGCTAATAGTGGACCTAGATAATAAAATATAATAGTAACAAGAACCAGAACAACAATAATAATAATAATAATAATAATGATGATGATGATGATGATGATGATGATGATGATGATGATGATGATGATGATAAAGACTTTACAAGAAAAATTAAAAGTTTATCGAAAATCGAAAATAAACTCAACAGAAATTATAATAAAATCTGCTAACAAAATATAATAGCAGATTGACTGCAGAACCTGCAGTTTCTGAACAAAATCTGTGGCATTTCATAAACATTTAAATATTTTAAATAATTCAACTTGTTCTATCTCGGAAATTATTCCGAATCAGATACATGTATGAACTTTTTTCTTCAGCATTATTAATTTAAAATTAACTATTATTTATTAGAGTTCCTCACATAAAAGTTTAGACACCGCTTAAATAATTTTTGATTGATTGAGAATGGCACATACGCACACAACAACACTGCTCACGCGGTGCGGATATACACAAAGAATAGAATTTTCGAATAAGGCACTATTATTGACCTTTGACCTCCCATATCTCGAAAACTGTCCATTCTTTGACCTCGGGTCCATTATGACTTTTGATCAGGACGACATGAACTACATCATACTACAATTTCAGCAAATTCGACGGGAGGCCAATTTTCCCTGTGATGTGTGCGGGGTCCTTTAATTATGTAATCATATATAAATGTTTTTATAAATATGGAAAATTTTTTACTGAGTAGTTAGTCCGAAAATGGTGGATCGTGTGTGAAATTCTTACTTGAAGAATTTTAATTTTTAATACTATTATCTTTCACCTTTTTTCTTAGATCTCTCTGTACATATACATATACACAAAATAACTATGTGTATAACAACAACAAAAGAGAATAATAGTGACTTTGATCAAATTCCGATTAGCTTAATCAGTAATTTATTCAATCAGTAGAATCGCTTACTGCAAAATTTCTAATTATTAATTTATTAAATTCTCCCAAATCTAATCTTTTTTTCCATATATTAAACAAGAAAAAATTAATTACTCTATTTATGTTAACAAAATAGCATAGATATTGCTTAACAAGTTAATCGTTAGTTAAGTCCTATCTAACTAATCAGAGTTTAGTCATAAAAAAGAACATTATAAGATCTTACCTGGTATTGTTTTCGCGCCCATTTTATGTGAAAATGAAATAAGCGCTATACCGACTAAAGCACAGTCTAGCAACGGTTTTGTTAAACTAGAATATAGATGCGCTACGGAACTGGCTAGCTCTGATAAGTCATCTGTCAGTCTTTGCTCGGCCCCGCCAAGCCTAGTGTCTAAAGCCGATACCCTATAATAAGTCTGTTGACTCAGGTACATCTTGTAGGCATGCTTCACCAGACGCTCCCTGCATAAATAATCAAAAAGTTAAATTCTATTCTACAGGATTTTCCATCTAATCTAAATAAAAGGAGATTGCTATTACTTTTAATAATTAATATAGCATGGGAATGTATAAAGATGTTATTTTTATTATGTAAAAGGGAAGCAACAACTAATAATACGCGTTTCTTTATTAGCAATAATGCAGTGTTGCCAATTTTGTCTAAAAAAAAGAAAGAACGATTCAAATCACGAAAACAATAACTTTGACAAAAAAATGTTTTATTACATGGATACTATATTTCACATAACATCGTATCATATTTGAAAACAAAAGAAGAAAAGTAATATTAAAAAAACAAAGATAATATTATAGGGGCTGATAATTTTCTTTAAACAGAAAATATCATTTTTTGTTCAAAACATTTTTAATATTTAAAATGTTAAAAATATTATTAAGAGACATGATTAAAAAACATATTTAACACATACACGTTTAAAACATGTAATGTAAGATACACTATATGGAATATATACATATATATTTTATATGTTATTCTACAAAAATATATTCTGTATGCAGGATATCTGATAACAGGTATAACACCCGCCGTGGATAGGTAGAAGGGGTTAAACTGAATAAAAATTCCTAGAGACTCCTAGAGATATCATTGCCATCTTTGACTAGAGAGGATACGGCCTTAGAGGCGTTCAGGCATAATCCCACGGATGGTAGCTTCGCACCACCGGCCGCTCGACCGAGTGCGCGAACCAAATGTCCGAACCTGCGGTTATTCTTCTCGTACGGAGCAGGATTACTATCGCAATGATTGGTCATCAGTAGGGTAAAACTAACCTGTCTCACGACGGTCTAAAAAAGTTCTTTACCATTTGCGAATTTCGCAATAAATAACAAGAAATTAATTGATAAAGATCTGCGGATCAGCGTGCATTTACGCGATTCGACAAGAACAGATAGGTCAGCGTTTACAGTTACTATGTGTGTGGAAGTTCAGCGTCACGCGTCATTCATGCATAGCCGTTGCTGTTTACAGAGGTCTCTTATTCCTAATGCCTCGCCGCGCGTGTAGTAATATCATAAATAAACGCTAGGCTGTATCTTCTCGCCGAATCGTGCGGATGCACGTTGATTCGCCGTATATTATTAATTGATTTCCCATTATTTAGTGCGAAAAACGCCACATAATATAGGATTTATCTATTCTGTTTAATTCTATTTTTGTTTAAACGGTTATAAAACCTGCTTTGTTTATCCATGGCGAGTGTTACACCTATTATCTGTATACGTAAAATTTTTACAATACATATTTGACCCATCTAGTGTGTTAATATAACTTCTACATTTAATCTTAATTAATAAAAATTAATGACATAATAAGTAATGACATAAGTAATATCATAAATAAATATTACTTAATTTTCTAAGAATGTTAAAATGTATAAAAGAGTATAATTTTTGCTTACATTTTGTTTTCTCTCATCTTTTGTTATAACAGTTTTATATATAACAGTTATTTCTTTATGGTTTAATAAAATAAATAAATTTTGCCATCATACAAAAATTAAAGTGATAAGTACTAGATACATCGATTAAAGTGATTAATATTTTACGTGGTTAATATTTTTCCAAAAATCCGTTTTAAACTTTTTAAATCTATATTAAACTTTTAAAAAAGTTAATCTTAAACATATATTTAGAACAGTGCAATGTTTAAAACATATCTTAAACGTTTGTTTTAAAAATAAAATTTAAATTATTTGTTTTAAATATGAAATTTAAATCTTAAATCATAACTATAAGAAAGAAAGTATAAAGCAAGTGTAATTAATATACAGGCATAAGATTTTAGATTATAGAAAAATATGATAATAAAATAAATAATTTTGGTGAGTGCAATTTGTGACACAATAGAGAGAATATGCCACTTTACCGTTGCATCAGTGATGGATTTAGAAGTTTGTGGACCCCGAACAATATGAAGCGTGAGTCAACAAACTGAAAGTTTCTTTCGGTTGTGAAACAAAGAAGCTGATTAAAAGCTTGAGTGCAAATTAGTTTATAAATATTTATTCGTTATGTCATCAAAAATAAAATCCAAAATAGATCAAAACATTCAAAATTTCTGCTGAAAATTGTTATCTTAATAATCACCATTGACATAAATATCCATGTATTTATCACTCTAATTAGTCTTTTTCATATTTCATAATTTTACATTTTTTACACTTTTCTGAGAAATCTTTTTCATTAGAAGAATTTTCTTACTTTTAACTGCATTTTTGCATTTTATTTACCAATTATTTATTTCTTTTTTTCTCTCCAAGCTCATTAATTTTTTCTTTCTAAACTCTGAAAATATATAGGGGAGACCGTGACCAACGGAGTTTAGTGAGATTATGTGCCATGTTGTGATTCTTATTGAGGCAAACGTGTTTTCGGAGGTCGAAAGTAAAATTTTTTGCGCGTCGAAAATTTATAATATCTTAAATATTATTGTGTCTCCAAATCTCAAAGTAAGTGATTCTAAAGAGTAATGCATGCTGAACACGAATCCAGTAAAGTTTTTTTATTTTCATTGATTTCTAATAGTTTATGAGCGACCATATAATGAAGGCTTTCGGTGAAAATCAAAGTCAAAGAAGCAGTAGTGGTTGGATTCCGGCGAGGACTTGGATAATATGTACATTGCGTGTGCTGAGAGATGACAGAATAGAGCTGACGAGAAACGTGCGAGCGTATATAGGGAAGTGTGTGCGCTTTTCTTGTAATTATTTTCCGCCATCGTGTTTTTAATTAATGTTTCCATTTTTCTATTAAAAAATAATTAATAAAATGTATCCTATCATTTTTCATAATCGGAATTATGAATTTTCATTTAAAATTTAGTCCGAGAATGGAGTGACGAGTGACGACTCTGGCCCGGCAATTTTGACATTTGAATTTTTGCACCTTTATCGTTTTCACTCTATACCAGTTGAACAAAGCGACGTAGACCAAGAATACCCGTATAAATTTAGTAGCCAAGGGTTTACTCTTTACAACGGTATACCATATTTTACTAAAATTATTTGTTTTGTTGTTAACAATCGGCACCGAAAAAATAGTGTCGACTTTGCCCCGGTCTCCCCTCTGAATATATACCTAATATATGTATATCTAAACGCAAGACATAAGATCGGAATCATAAGATTCACATTCCTGTTTTAAAAAGAGAGAAGAAACATCTAAAAACCTAAAAAAGAACTCATTGTCAGTCATTTATTACATGTAAGACCTTCAACGTTAAGACGTAAAAGAATAATGCTATTGTTTTCCCACACATAAACACACACACACATACACACACACACAAGAGAAATTGACATACGGACAAATTAATATAATAAGAAAAGATAAATATTATGGCTAGAATATTTCTTGTACTAATAACTTATTGTAGAAACATTATTTAAAATTTTTAATAACAACACAAATATATTTTAAATGAGCAAGTTAGATAAAATATTCTCTATATCTAAACAAACACACACGTGATATTCGAATAGGTATACTATATTTATATTGAATGTATGGTGGATGTACTCAATATACATATATTGAGAAAATATTCATGTAACATCTCTTGTAATGTACTATTTATCCTATATTTTAAAAATATACAAATTTATTAATAATATTCTACTTATATTGAATATTATAAATATATTAATGAATTACTTTTTTTATTATACTAGAAGGAAGAATATACATTCAATCAATTTTAGGAACGTAGCCTATTGGTTGACATATCTTTATGAGGTATCATATGCACTTGTACAGCACTCTAAAGAACGTAAGATGTATTTGAAACTCAAATTAAGCGCCATATTTAAATGGGAAATAAACTAACTCAAAAAATTAATACAGTATGCATGAATTAAAGAAGTAGTAACGTTGTTTACATGTGGCGACATCTTACAGAACCACGTAATAATATTTAGGATATTGGATCCAATACTACATACAAAAGCTCATTGAATATGAACATATTATATATATATATATATATATATATATATATATATACACACATATATAGATAGATAGAGTATTATCCCAGCTTTATAGAGATTTGCCGCTTGCCAAGATAACTTATTGTTAGATAATTTAAGTGGAAAGAATATACAGGGTGGGTCATTTTAATTAATCCACTTAAATATCTTAAAACTCGTAAAGGACCCCGCACAATACCAATGGAAAAGTGGCCCAGTCAAATTGGTCCAGCCAAGTTTTATAGTATGATGAAGTTCAGACTATCCTGATCAAAAGTCTCAATGGCTGCAAGTTCAGAAAATGCCCAGTTTCCGAGATACTTGGTCTCAAAGTATTGAAATCGACAATGACGGTTCATGAATGAAAGAAAAATCATCGTCGATTTCAACAGTCTGAACTTCATCATACTAAAACTTCAGCCAATTTGACTGGGGCCACTTTTCCATTGGTTTTGTGCGGGGTTTTTTTAGAAGGAAACTTTTTAGACAAAAATTGTTCGGTGCGGTGAGGGGGTCATCTGATTGTGAACTATATTTTATCTTGGGTCAAAATTAGATTGTTGTAAATCGATTATTGTAAAAAACTAATGAAAAACTAATGAAAAAAATATTAACAAAATTTTCTTATATTTTACAGACGCATTAAATTTTGCGAAGTGTAAATATTAAAATTAATATTATTATTTGATTCCTTTTATTATTCTATATTCTATAAAAGTATCAAGGTAAAGTCATCAAAAAGTAAATACTTTACGAGATATTTCAAATTTTATATTAAAAATATCATGATAAAATTTAAAATATCTCAGGAAATTCTTAATAAAAGTTTTTTATAATATTTTGAAAATGTTTCGACATCAACCATAAGAATATATGATAAAAGATAGAGTTTCTATTTGGAAAAATAAAGTTGACCTTGAAACAGTGCTCTGACCTTAATCCAAGATTAAATAAAGGTCAACGTCAGATAACTCCCTCAACACTGAACAACTTTTGTCTAAAAAGTTTTTTCTAAAAGCTTATGGGTTTTGAGATATTTAAGTGGAATACTTGAAATAGCCCACCCTGTATATACATTTCCTTTTCTTACGCATGCGCAATTGTGTGTTCGCTTGGCGATTATAACCAACCAAAGACTGCAGAATGAGTGGCTGCCGAAAGACATGTACGATTGCGCATGCGCGAGAGAAGAAAATATACCCCTTGCTCTCCTCTTAATATAGGTAAAAACAAGATATAATGCTCTATCTATATGTAATATATCTATAAATCACATCCAAGCAAAAAATTTTAATATCCAAAAAGAACATTGGAAAATATCGCTTCTAAAAGAATAGGCAAGCTTTATAATGATAGAAAATATCAATTGATAATCAATTGATAAACTCATGGTGAACTAGCTCGAATTATAACTAATTTCTAAGCGTTATTAATATCATTAGTAATTTTTTAGTAATGTATTATCTAATCTTTATAAATATTATAAGTTTCAAAAGTTTGTTAAAATGCAGATTTAAAAAAAAACAAAAAATATATTTATAGAAAGATATAATATTAATAGAAATATATTTAATGATTAAAATGTATATTGTTTGTATATTAATTAATATACAACCTATTCTAGTGTACACATGTGCGCGCATGTGAGTGATCTACTCAAACATTCTATAAATATGTTATATACTTGAAAATATTCTGAATATATAAAATATATACCTACATAAAAAATAGAAGCATACTTAGTGTATATTCAGTATATAGCAGTATGTGTTTTGTGAATATTCAGAGAATATAAAACATACTTTTATGATATTTCCTAAATCCTTAGAGCCAATCGATAAAAATTTGCATAGCTGCATAACCATATGCATAAAGAAAATTATTTAATCGTATTTTTACGTGCGTCCGTATGATAGCAATATGATTAGATAATTTTCTTTAATTTTTATATGGTTATGGAGCTATGCAAGTTTGTCTGGGTAGATCTTCAAAATCTATCTGTCTAGACAGCTTTGCCCGTTTAGTTATATTCCCTATATTTTAAGTCTCATTTTCTCTCTATTTTTCTCTAAATGTGCATCTAACTCATTTTAAGTATAGGAAATGTAAGAAGATACCTATAGAGACGAGTCCATTCCTTTTATATTATAATATCAATATAATGGCGCTATTTGAACTTTGTTCTTGTTTTCTTTTTCTTCATGGTTTTTCTATCTTTAAGGTAGCTGTCTTGCGACAATACAATCCAACATTTTATACTCTAAACTAAATCGACGTCAACTCAAAATCTGACTATCTACGGTTATAGGCTGAAAACTTTTGGATAGTTTTGTCCCTCACACATAGAACAAAAGATTCTTTTATTTTTCGCATCCAGTCGCTTCTTTATGTTGAAAAATCGTGAAAATTGAGATCTATTTACTATTGTATTTCTAAAACTAAACAGTCAATAATTTCAGGTTTTTTTTACTAGTATTCCTAAAATGTCCTTCTAGTAATACTTACACATCCGTTTTTCATCACTTTCTTGTTGTTCATTCTAAAATTATTAAAATTCAAAATACGAGATTTTCGTATGATTTGTATATATTCAATGCATGAAAAAAGTGCAATTTTTGATAGCGATTATCTCGTGTTCGGGATTATCTCATGTATGGTCAATTACTTTTAAATTGTACAAACGTGTAGATACCACATTTATTAACGTATAGTTAAATTTTCAAATTTTTCTTGTTAACTGCGATTTGCGAGACAACTTTAATGTAGAACCTTAAATAGTACAAGTTGAATGAATTTTATGATGCTACCTTGAAGAAAATAATTGGAAAAATAAAAAAAGACAGTTAACAAGCGTGATGCGGTTCGAAATGTACGTCAGTATCTTGACTACAAAGTATGAAAAAGAGGATCCTTATTGTTCCCCAAGAAAAGGACGGATACAAGCATTCACTCATCCACGTCAAAGAAAGCACCAATAAGAGTAGCAGGAGCGTACCTAAAGCTAAGCGCCAGCCGGCCCTCGAGATATCTGATGGCGGAGTTGACGAAGGTGGCGGGTAAGGCGATGGCGAACCATCGCGCGAGCATTAAGCCAAAGCCGCCTACGTCGCGTAAAACTATCCTCTTGACGATCTGACCCTCCAGTTCGGCTACATACACCGACAGGAAGGTTCTCGCCAGTAACATCAACGTCGCGCATGCCAATAAGCCCATCTCTCGAGTACGCCATCCCGGCACCATGATCTTCAATAACATCATCAGCTGTCGGAAAAAATCGCGATCCAATCCGACTGACAATCTTTGTTTTCCCCCGCCACTTCCGACGGAGTTGTTATCAAGAGAATTATTTCGTAGAACGGCATTGCTTCTATTGCGTTTGGAGTGAGATTGTTGGCTTTTCTTCTGGCTGGATTGTTTGAGGCGAGTGAGGATGTGCGGATAGGTGAGTTTGAGGAGATAGAGCGCCGTAGCTGCGCCGGCGACGCCGCACGTCAGCGTCTCCTGTCGCACGCCGTAGCGTGCGGACGCACCGTCGATCAGCTTCGAGAACACCGAAGACATTCTTCGTCCGCGTGTCCTCGTCGGGCGGAAATTGGCAAATCAGTGAATCCCAATAGCGCGCATCCCGCGCTATCACGAAAATCACGATAATGACGGCGATAACGACGCATCTACGACTCGACTCCGCTTCGCTGCGCTTCGTTGCTTCGGTCCACGCTTACTTTAGACGCGAGCGAGAGCGCCTGTTTCGATTGTGCACACGCGGTTATGTGAACGCGCGCACGCGTGACCGCTCAGGCCGGCCATCAGCTGGCAACTGGCAACTAACGCTTTACTCTCCTCAGTCCTCGCGCGATACGCCGCGATGGAGAACCCACGTCATATCCCCGCAGTTAACTTCGTTCTCGCGCGTGGCCCTCTCCACACGGCCTGTCTTCAGTTCTCGTTTCAGTATTAGCACTTTGTGTTGGTAAATGAGTTGAACTCTCCTATTCGCTCAATGACACGTAATCAATCGTTCTGATTTGAATAATAATACGCGATTCATGAATCAGCGTTAATAAGCAGTACAGAAATTGCTAGAAGGTTATGAATTTTTACATGAATTTATTGATAAATTTTAAAAATTTTCGAAACATTTGAAGAATTTAAAAAACTTCAATGTTGTTAAGATAGTTAGAATTGTTTTAAATTTTAATTTAAGAGTGTTAGCTATAGGAATGTTAGTTTTATGCTAATCTTTGTGACAAATTTTATTGCATGTATTAGTTTTAATGACAATTTCTTGTTGATTTTCTGTGCAATTTATAATTAGGTTTTTTATTCGATTGTATTGTACAAACAAGAAGACATTTATTTTATAACAGTGGTTTAAAACTCTGAAATTTTTGAAATCCAATACAATTAATCTATATTTGTTTTAGTTTTTCTCTATTTATACATATATGATGATTCAGTATATTCAAATATGTACAGAATACTGAAGAAATGATAAGATAGTTAGATATAATAATGTCTAATCTTAGGTACAATCTTAGGAAGTCTAATCTTAGGTATAATAATATGCTACTCAATACTGAATTGATTATATATGTAATTCTTTGATATGAACAATATTATATGGCTAAACCTCTTTAAGTATAACTTTATATAGTCATATATGGTTTTATATACTAGTATGTGATCATGTAAAAGTATATTTATAAGGTTAAAGATAATCATATATGAATATATACTCTATAATGGATCTATCCATATAAATTTGTATAACTGTTATAAATATTATTCTAGTATATTATTTTACTTGAAAATATCAAATTAATATGAAATATATTATTTCTAGTTTCAGTTTACATAATTGCGTTGGGACGCAGTGCCAATTTAAAAAACTAAAACATGTATTTAATAATAATTATAATTGATTGTGAAATATTAAGCAACAAGATTTGCTTCGACCGAAAACGGCACTTCTCATTGCTTATATTATTTTAAGTTTTTTTTTCTAATTTTGCACAAGATACTTAATTTTTTTAATTGACATATTAATTTATATTAAATATTTTCGTAAACAGTGAAATTACCAGTAATAATTCGTGAAAAAAACTGTTATATAATATATATTATAGTTCTTATAAACAAATATATTAACCGTATTATTTTGCAAACATACCTTATAATTTAAACTAAAAATAATATAATTGTATATGAAATGATATAGTCTAGTCAAAGTCATATAAGATTATATATGATCAGATCAGAATATTGCATCTCAAAGTATCCGATAGATGGCATTCAATGTGATCTGTTTCTCGTATTTCAAATTTGACAAACAGTGTTATAAGAACGGCATCAAAAAGACATGACACTGTCTCGCGCTATTCTCGCGCGACGCTGTCTCGGAACGACACAATTTTTGTATCAGTTATATCGGGAACTGTCGTGAAGTCCACTCTTATAATAAAGTGGCACGCTTAAAAAATAACATTTGAAAATATATAACAATTTTCTAAATTTATTAAAAAACTATTTAAAAATATATATGTCTTTATATATATAATCTTATATAATCATATATGACCATATAAACTCTTATCAGATCAAAATTCATATATGATAAGATAGCTTTTTAAATGAGCATATAACACACTATAAGAGATATTTTTTATATGTCCTTATATAATTTTATATAATTATATATGATCATATAAGATCTTATCCGGCCAAAATTCATATATGAGCATATAAGACTGCTTCTTATATGAACATATAAGACATTATAAGGGGAGAGAACAATTAATATAAAAAAATAACATCATAACAATTTATTGAATTAATTATAAATGTACATATCTTGTGATTGATAATACATATATACACTTCTCTTTTTAATACTATAAACAAATGTATACAATATATAAAATATATATATTTTTCATAAATATTGTCAATGAAAATGTTCGCGAATTGATAATTTCTGCGACGATTGAGCAATATCTACGTTAGCTGACGGACTTTATTTTGATTTCTTACATCAGCAATAAAATGAACCGATAATATCATCGAGACCCATTATCACGTTGCACTTTCACACTTTCAGTATATTATATATATAGGGGAAAGTTCCCTATTATGAGATATGTTAAGCTAAAAGACCCCATATAGGCCCGATCTGTTGATCCCATCATGAAAAAACCTCGCCATCTTATATTAGGATTCCTATCTCATAATAAAGGACTTTCCTCTCTCTCTCTCTCTCTCTCTCTCTCTATATATATATATATATATATATATATATATATATATATTGTTGCGCCCGTGTTGAGACACCCGTTGCGCGCGGAACTTCGCTCACGAGGAGCCCGAATTTCGCTCGAATAGCTTCAAGTTAAAGCGCGGTCCTTAACGACCGGTTGTTGTTGATGTATTGATTTTCTCGACGACTGTCAGATCTACGGGGAGACTTCGATCGTTCGGACGTATACTCCACCTGAAATGCTTGTATAGAATTCTTAATAAACCTGAGTTCCTTTTGTAATAAAGTGTTCACCCTCTTTTATTACACGAGTCCGGGAGTGCGCGGCGCGAACGCGAGTGATTGTGCGATAGCGAAACGCAGCGCAACAATATATATATATATATATATATATATATATTAAGGAGGTCCTTATTTTTCGACTTTTAAATTTATTATGCGGCACCCCCCAGAATGTTTCCAATTCGCAAAAAAATAATCCCTACCAAAGCTCAGCTCGATCGGATAACGGAAACCTGTGCCCTCGGATTTTTAAACATTTGAGTTCTCTTGTATTAAACTGTTTACTCCATGAACATTGGTTTTTAAGGGGATGCTGGAGCCGTCTGTTTTACCGGCATTTTTTGTCGTCACGTAGCGTTGTATTAATTTGACAGAATTAAAAATTCTTCTCCAGAATTGCAGTACATACATTAATGATTCAGGGGAACTCCAATTTTATATAGAAAACGAGAAAAAATTACGGAAGTACAGATTTCCTTATCCTACTTTTATCCCAATATGGCGTCTCGAGTTGCGGCGAGCTGTCAGCTCGTCACAAGATGTATTTCATATAAGAGAAATACCATTGGTACGAACGCGAAAACAAGTTCCCCCGAATTGCACAACAAGAAAAACATCGATAAACCCTCCAAATCAAGATTTGGAAGCGTAATATAAAAGTATAATGTCGATGTGCATCGTGCGTATGTGTGCGTGCAATGTAGCGTGCTATCCTTGTCTATATCTTTGTCTATACAAGGACAGATATAGTCGATAACATAGAAAATGGTAATTTTGTCGGTTATACAGACGGTTCCAGCATCACCTTAAAGCGTATTTTCCACAAAAATCAGCCTAGAGCACTTTTTTTTTTTAACATGTCTGTCTTGCTTTTCTGCACCGTTTGAGACTTTATACGTCTCATTTAAACAATTAGGTAAATTGTTAATAATTAAAAAAATAAAATTAAATAGTTATTGCATTTATTGCTTGATCAGCTGGAAAAAATTATGTATGGGTTACAAAAGTTATAGTAGTATGTTCAGAGCCAAAAAAAAGAACAAAAATTAAAAGATTACTCTATTACTTTATATAAAATAATCAGTTGTAAAACTTTAAACGCGTTTTTCTCGAAACTACAATTTTGTAGCTGGACGCTCGCATATCTCGGCCAATTTTTATCGGAATGACTTGAAATTTGGACAGAATGTTTATAACAAAATTGTCTTCAGTTAAGCGTATGATTTTTTTATTGGACAATTAGTTTTTGAAAAACAATTAAAAAAGTGAAAAAATTTTTGGTTGAACTTTGAACTTTTTTTGCTTCCTCATAGAGAAAGCTTTGTTTTCGTAAAAAAAATTTTTTTTAGTTGCTTTTGCCAATGTGTTCAGAATGTTCTAAAACGTCGAAAAATCGCTATTTTAAAAAATGTCGGTATGTGTGTATGTATGTGTGTATGTGTGTATGTATGTATGTGCCAAATTTACCGAAATTTCTATAACTCCAGAACTAATCAACTAAATCTTAACGAATTATATATGAAATAGGGGTAGAAAAAACTGAAGAATATATAGAATTAATAAAAATTGCTAATAATTAAGGGGTTCTTTTTTAATAAAATTTTGAATTTTTGCAGAAATGTTTGTTTATGCTTTAATTTCCGCAAATTTGGAGATATCGATTTATTTCTAATTTTATTATATTTTTCAGTCTTTTCTACCCCTATTTCATATATAATTCTTTAAGATTTGGTTGATTAGACTCAGCTTTATACGTGATCAAAGGTCCCTAATTTTTAGAAAAATGTCTTTAATAGTTTTAACTTCTGTAAATTTTAAGATATCGGTCTATTTTTAATTTTGTTAGGCAGGCCTTCCTCTATGAGGAAGCCAAAACAAATAGAGGAAGCTTTGTGAGCAAAGGTTTCTATTTGCACACTTAAAAACTGTGAGGAAGCAATGTGCAGGTTTCTACTTGCACACTTTACTTGTTTTTTAATAAATTTATATCCCATTGTTTATTATAAATTATTTTAGCTGATATATATATATATATATATATAAAGACTTTTTCGAAACAATGATTATAAGCCCATTTTAATTTATGAAGAATTTTCTGAATTATAAGTCTTTAAAGTTTATAAGTAATATTACCATTATATAATGTTATCTAATTGTAAGGTATTCCACTTGAAGATTGCTCGATTTGCTTTACAAAGTGTGTTCTGTGTGTGTCACTAAATATTACATGAATTACGAGGATGAATCTCTGTAATCTTTGAAATACGCATACGCACGCGCGCACACGCACACGCACAAAAAAAGTGTAGATTTACATTTTTATATGGTGTACCTTGAATAACATTAGTGATATTTAAAGACTCATAATTCAAAAAGTTCTTAGCGAGAGAGGGTTTATAACTACTGTTCCAAAAATGTTTTGATATCAACTATAGAAATCTTTAATAAGATTTAGGTCTTATCTTGAAATTTTACAGTAATGTGTAATTTGATGTAATCTTTTATTCAAGGTCATCCAAAAACTTCAAGATTACTCTTTTCTTGCTCTTTTAAGACTAAACAATACATTTTTTCAAATAATGATTTGAAATCACGAATTTCTAATGTGTTTCTTTAGAAATATTCGCGATGGCAATTTTTAGTGTTCACCCTGTATATATAAATTTTATACTTATTGTTAGTTTTTTTATCTTGATACTTTTATACCTACAGTACTGACAGAAAATTTTAGGACTATTGTATAGCCATATTTTTCTTAGTTGATTGCGTTAATTGCAACCATATCTAAACTGCGACGTTATATCAGGTTAGGAGATCTCTTTTTCCTTCTTTTCGAAGTTCTTTCGTGCGTAATGATGACGACATTCAATAATTCATACTCGTATTGGATGAAAGGCATATAAGTGCGCGTTCACGTTGTCCCGAAACTTTCTGCCGGTAGGATAATGAAAGGAATCAATTGTTGTGTAAAAAAGCAGAAAAAATTATTTTAAAACAATTTTATTGCATTTTGTAGACGCATTTAATTTTGTAAAATTGCAACAAAACTTAATATTATTATTCAATTTCTTTTATTATTCTACATATAAAAGTATCAAAGTAAAGTCATCGAAAAATGTAAACTGGTATAATCATAATATTAAATATTTATCGAAAGTATTATTTATTTTATGTTTTTATGAACTTATAAAATGTGGCAAGCACATGTAAAAAACAGCAGCTACTAAAAAAGAAATAAATTAATAAAAATTACTTGCACTTACTATACTGTTAACAAATCTCTCAGCCCTTGTATACTTATATCTAGTCCTTGACCTTGCTTAGTTCTTTCTTCCATTATTCTAAGAAATTCATTTACATTAAATTACTATAGTCCCTGCCTCTAAATTCTTTATATTTCTCTTTTTATTCATATTAAATTCTACTTTTAGCCATGCATGAGCCATTATTTTAGGTTTCTTATTTACTTGTACCTTTACTTCCTTATTCGAAAAAATTAAATCTATTATCGTTCGACTATTTTTTGTAACTCTCGTTGGACAATCAACATACTGCCTCATCCCTAGGTTTTGCATTACCGTTAATAATTTCTTTGTATAAAATAAATCTACCATTATATCTATATTAAAGTCCCCTATCACTATACACAGTCATACTTTATTATATTAAATTTTCTACTGTATCTCCCAAAAATCTCACGAAATCGCCATTATCGACGCACTCGGCGAATGGTACACTACTGCTATCATACTTTTATACAAATTCTCTCTCATTTCTACCACCACGTACCAACAGTTTGAGACACTATCTTTTTCTTATCAACTATTCTAAATTTAATATCATCCCTAACATATAACAGTACTCCTCTTCTTGTATTTCTATTTTTAGCATCACATCTAACTATACTATACCCCGGTACATTGACCTCACTATCCTCAATTTCTACAGTTAATCTAGTCTCGGATAACGCTAGAATCGCAGGATTCACTCTCTTCATAATCTGATGTTGAATTTCATCCTTATGCGCCAATAAGCTTTGTGCATTCGTATACCAGAGTAATTCCGCTTCTTCCTGTGGTTGCTATTTTGCATCTTCCCAGCCGGCTCTTTTTTTCTCCTCTTAAGAAAGTATTCTTAAATTGTTTTATGTCTGTTTGTCTTCTGTCTCACATCCTAAGATCACTGTCCCTTTACCTCCTTTTCTTAATTTAGTAATTCCTATTTCCATCTTGGTTATGTCAATTTTTTCTTTAATAATTTTTTTCGTAATTTTACTCTCTTGTTGTACTTTTGGTTTTATAATCATGATATTTTTCTCCTTCCTCTCTTTAATCACATCGCTATATTTTCTTGTCGCTCCACCTGATGGTCCATATGCCCCTTGCATCAACATTTTTCTCAATTTTTTTATTTCCTGTTTAATGCCTTCCATCTCCTCACGGACTATTTCCTTTATCATTGACTTGATTTTCTTTTTACATGCTGTCTCATATTTTAATTATTTCACTGTTCTTAGAAGCCAATCTATTTTCCTATCAATATCCACTGCTCCACTCGTGCCTGCTACTTTATTTCCGCTGATTGTCGCCGGACTCATTTTTGCAGGTCCCGTTGAGAGAGATAGATAGATAGATAGATATAATTTATTATGCCCGAGAAAAACTAAAGGGCAAAGATTAACAATACAAAAAAGAAAACAAAATGTGCGTGCTCTCTCTACACAAATCAGTTAAGAGTAGAGCACAACTTAACAGCTTATCACAACAGTATACACTGTAAAAAGACTAGAACTAACGCAGCTTAAAAATAGGAACAATGTAAGTAAAATAAAACTAACTAATACTAATACTAATACTAAGAATAAGATGCTACACAACTTACAAGCTGATAACAGGGAAAAACACCATCATAAGCCCCGTGCAAGCAATCGATATCATGCAACTTCACGTGCCAACAGATATGCCTTGAGAAGATCTTTGAAGGAGACAATTGAGGAAGCAGAGGTAATATTACTAGGAAGAGAATGCCAAAAGTATATAGATGAAAGATGAAAGGAGTTTCTATAGGTGGTAGTTCTATGGGAAGGAATATGAAAGGTTTGCGATGCAACAAGGCGGCGGTCAGATCTCCTCAACAGCGGATCAAGCAAAGCAAAATTGTCACGCAGATACGAAGGAGAGCGCATGTAAAGTATGCAAAACATTTGACAGCCAAGAAAGTATAACCTCCTGTTTTCAACTGTAAGCCACCCCAATTGTCGCCTGAACGGAGTAATATGTTCGTCACGCTTAAGATCAAATATAAAATTAAGCGAATGCAACAGTTCACAAGTCTCTGTAATAAGGTGTTCAATTCTCCAGTCAAACCATGATAGACTAGGCAGCAGTAGTCAATGTGCGGCATAATTAAAGCTAATACCAGCCTTATCCTTAACCTTGTGAACAAAGAGTTTTTGTTAAACTTAAGCTTGTACAAAAAATATGCACTTTTTGAGAGACATGCAAGATATGTTTTTTCCAAGATAGGTTAGTCGTAAAAATTACACCCAAATTCCTAGCTTCGTTAACAAAGGGTAAAGGCGTATGGTTTACAATGATAGGAAGTAGACAATGGAGGTTATTATCATTGACATAAGCCTGACTACCAAATATAAGTACCTTTGATTTTGCAGGATTGAGTTTAAGACCATTTAACGTAGCATAATCAAAAATAGCATTCGCATCCTTTGAAATCAACTCAAGACCGTGAAGAATGTCATCGCGAGTACATTGGAGATATATTTGTACATCATCCGCGAATATCATATGATAAACAAAAGACAGGAATCCACCTATATCATTGATATAAAGAGCAAATAGAAGTGGGCCAAGTACAGAGCCCTGAGGGACGCCAGTCGACGTAAAAAGCCACTCAGAAAACCCTTATCGTCGAATACAGCTTGAGAGCGGCCAGTAAGGTAAAAAAAAATCCACGCGAGAACCTCATCAGAAAAACCGATTTCTTTCAGTTTGATAACCAAATAAAGATGTGGGACCGTATCAAACGCTTTACTAAAGTCGAATAAAATCATGATTGTAATGAGTCTTTTATAAATTCCCATTATAATGTCGTCACAGACACGTAAAAGAGCAGATTGCGTATTGAAACCAGAACGATACGCAGCTGTCTGGGATTCAGCAGGTTATGTTCGTTCAAATAGTCGGTGATTTGTGAGGCCACCATGCGTTCAAGAATTTTTGACATTTCAGGAAGGTTAGCAATAGGTCGCGTATCAGACGGTGACAGTGGAGTGCGAATCTTTGAGAGCTTTATTAGTCTTCTCGGCTATTTTTTACAATATATTCTTTCAACCTACGTTTGAATGGTTCAATTCTTTCGCATTGCTTAATTTCTACCAGTAGGGCGTTGTACATATTTAAACCTTCATAAAATAGACTTTTCTGTGCGCTTCTCGTCCTGCAATATTGAATTCTAATATTCTCAGCCTGCCTTGTTTGCCGTCTACTCACATCTCCTACTATTTCTATCCTATTACTTAAATGTTTTGGCATTATGCCTCTTACTATCTTAAAAATAAAAATACATACATTGTACATTAGCCTCTGTCTTACATTCATAAACCTAAAGGTTTGCAACATTAATTCTACCTTTGTATATCGCGAACATTGTAATATGACTCTGGTTTTATGCCACTTGCAGTCGATTCAATTACGTTTCACCCATGCCTACTAACATCGTTGCGCAATATTCAAAATGAGGCGTTATGATAGACTTATACACAGTAGGGTTGTGTGGGGTAATGTGCAACATGGGGTGATGTGCAACGTTTCCGATTCCTGGTCTACATGTCGACATTTGACAGAACCGCATACTGCCATCTATTTGTGTCAATAATACCTTGTTTTAGATAAATAACTCGCGAGATGGCACGCACCCTGGTTTGCTGTACGAAAAACGAGTTAAATTTCTCGAGCTCAATGTAATTTTCGCTTTTCACCTTCATAGTGATTTCGTGAATTGGTTTTAGTCATCTTAAAGGTAAATATTTTTATATTGTTAGTTTTTTAAGTACTTTTGATAATCCAAAGCGATTTTGTGATTTTCTTACGTTGTGTTGGTGTCACGCCAGTCCGCGCAAAATAGCGTGTTTGGGGTGATGTGCAACACTTTTTTTGGGGTGATGTGCAACACCCATTTTTCGCTAGTTTATCGCTATTTTACGATTAAACATGTGTATATAAAGTGGGAGTATTTAATGCATTTTTCAATGTGTTTAGTCATTATGCCACGAAAGTATAAAAATAAGGGTATCGCTGTTCCGGTCAATTGCGAGCTAATTTGGGCAGCAATAAAATTGCTGAAAGGCGATCATCCGGTTGCGTTTTTCCTTTTATTATATTAATTTTTAAGCGATAAATAAATAAGAAATCAAATAAAAAATGATTTTTTTTGGTGAAATTTCCATTTGTCAGAGGTCGATTACAATACAGTGAAATTTTTTGTTCACCAGATTTTGATTAATTTGTATTTAAGAAGCCCAAAGGAGGAGGGTCCCTAAGGCCTGTTTTCGGCACCCCTTCAAAATTGGGCCAAAATGGCTGGAATCACTTCCTTATACCCTTGGAAGTAATATTTAGTCAATTCCAGCTTAAACGGAAGTATTTAGAGTGTATACTTCAAGTATACATGGTGCATCAGCACGCCCGTATCATGCATTTTTTTGGAAAACTAAGCGTTATTGAGAAAAATGTTTCAGATAAAAGTTGTATGGTTTCAAGGGAAACATAAGATGGTGTCATTGGTTTGACCTTGGATAGTCATTTCATCAGACTCATTTTAACCAAGCACTCCAAAAGGTGAGAGGCAAGGGGACTCACCTTAATCAAGCACCCCAAAAGGTGAGAGGCAAGGGGACTTACCTTAACCAAGCACCCCAAAAGGTGAGAGGCAAGGGGACTCACCTTAACCAAGCACCCCAAAAGGTGAGAGGCAAGGGGACTCACGTAAATCCAACACCCCACTCTACGTGGCTTCTTAAAGGAAGATTACGTTTACGATTTTACTGTTCACGTGTGGAGAATCAACAAGAATGAATAATATGATTTCAATCTCGGATCTCCTTAAGTAACGTTTCTACAAATCTATCTGTAAGAAGCCTCATAACTCGCAAAGTACTTAATGAAAAATGACTTAGTTATGAGTGTTTTGGAAAGCTCTCGAAATAAGCTACAATTAAAGATATGTAAAAAAATAGGGGGTTCTATATAAAATATTGAAATCGACATTCACGTGACCTTCAAATGACTATCCAAGGTCAAACCAATGACATCATCTTATGTCCCCCTTGAAACCATACAACTTTTATCTGAAACATTTTTCTCAAAAACGCTTAGTTTTCCAAAAAAATGCTTGATACGGGCGCGCTGATGCACCATGTATACTTGAAGTATACACTCTAAATACTTCCGTTTAGGCTGGAATTGACTAAATATTACTTCCAAGGGTATAAGGAAGTGATTCCAGCCATTTTGGTCCAATTTTGAAGGGGTGCCAAAAACAGGCCTTAGGGACCCTCCTCCTTTAACATTTAAGTCGATTGATGTCGATATTCATGCATTTTTTACCTTAATTTTACCTGTGTTGCACATCACCCCAAGAAAATTTGAAAATGCTAAAACAGACGTTTTTTTGAAAACTCGAAAAATTTTTAGGAAAAATTTAAAATTTTGAAAATCTAATCACGCAGAATTGTAGTATTTTCCTTCCTCTACATTATACAGTCATGATATATTCAAGAATTTGATTTTTGGATATGTTTTCCGAGCAACGAGTGAACGTGTTGCACATCACCCCACACAACCCTACATCTAGTGTACACCGATATGTCATTTCCTATTCTATTCAGAAAGCTCACTTTTTTCCCTATTTTCTTCAACATATAATCACAGTAATCCTCCTAACGAAGTTTACTATCGATCATTACACCCAGATGTTTTGCTTTCTCGACCCGCTCTATTACAGTTCCATCCAAACTTTTTACTATTACCTATGTTTGCTTTTATTTCTTTCCTTATACTTCTAACTATCATATATTTGGTCTTAACTGCATTCATTTTTAACATATTTACATTCATCCATTCTTCAAGTATACCGAGTACCATATTTAGTTTCATTTCTAAGTCCTCACAACTTTCTCCTGTTACACTTGCGGTCGTGTCATCTGCAAATAATCTAAATATACTTCCCTTCGGGCAGACTTTATAACTATATCATTTATGTACAAAATAAACAATAGAGGTCCTAATACGGATCCTTGTGGCACGCCAAATACTGTCTCAATTATTTTAGAACATATATCATTGAATCTAACTTGCTGCTTTCTATTACTTAAATACGATTTTATTCATTACAATACAACTCCTGAGAGTTGTAGATTACCCGTTTTGCTTCCTCATAGAGGAAGCTTTGTTTTCGTAAATTCGTATATGAACCTTTGATTGCGTATAAAGTTGGCTCTAATCAACCAAATTTAAAAGAATTATATGTATATAAAATAGGGGTAGAAGAAACCAAAGAAAAGATTGTTTTTTGAGTTTTTAATGTCAATATGTTCAGAGTGTTTTAAAACGTCGAAATATTGCATTAAAAAAAATGTCGGTATGTGTGTATGTATGTATGTGTGTATGTATGTATGTATGTATGTATGTATGTATGTATGTATGTCTGTGCCTTTACAGAAATTTCTATAACTCCAGAACTGATCAACCAAATCTTAACGAATTATATATGAAATAGGGGTAGAAAAGACTGAAGAATATAATAGAATTAATAAAAATTGTTAATAATAAAGGGGTTACCGATTTCTGTTAAAAAAAGGTTTACCGAAATTTTTTAATTTTATTATATTCTTCAGTCTTTTCTATATTTCTATTTCATATATAATTCTTTAAGGCCGGTATTCATAGTCGGGTCTTATATCCAAGATCATCTTAAGTATAGTCTTAAGGCGTCACCAGCCAATCAGAGGGCCGTATTAGCATCTTAAGACATCACTTCCTCTATGAGGAAGCCAAGTGCAAATTTCTAATTTGCACAATTTTTTTTTACTTACTTTACTTTCTTATTTATTAATTAATCTGTTTAAATTAAAAATAGTCCGTTTGGGATAAATAATAGTCAAATGGCTCTCATGAAAGTAACGATGATAATAAAGAAAATACCTGGATCTTTTGTGCTGAAATACAGGGAAATCAAACAAATTATGGTACCGATACAGATCCTGTGGCAATTCGGCTCACGCTGAATGCTCTGGATGCGATTCAGCATTAAAATGGCGATTTTTTTAAATTTTGCATGTTTTTATAATAATTACAGTTTCTATTGGTAAAAGTATATTGCTATGTGCCCTAATATGGCAAAAAATAGTATATTGCTGTATTTCAGATTTATTTAGTGATTGTTCTAATTATCCCGTATACCGACTCTCTTTACCCCGTACTCTAGGTAATGGGAGTCAAAGCCTTTTTTTTTCCAAATTAAAAAACTACTTATATTCGATGATTTTTTACAGTTTTTACGAATACTATCAAGAAGTTAATTAGTTATAGTTTTTAAGATTCGCTTAAGTTCTAACTTGAAATAAATATATGATATTTTTAATGTACTTTTTTGACTTTATCTTTAAGTGGCTCCCCTTTGACCCTTTTCCTCTATAGCCTTATATCTTTAAAAGTATAGTTATTATGATATATAGATACCATATTATGATTATCATTATTGTTACAATTACGTAGCACAGTAATTGTATCTTATTATATTAATAATTATAATTATATAACTGCAATTGTTCACTATAAAAGAATGTTTTAATAAAAGGCGATTGCAATACAAATATGAGTGCTCAAATAAATTAATGACAGATGGTAATAATATAATGAAAGAGAGCGCCATTGTACATACTTGTTTATCTTTTTACTTAGCAGCAATTGCCATCATTAATGCGTATGTGCTAATTGTATTTTGCCAGTCAAATAACTCGCATTATCTATCTCTTTGTCGACAAAAGGAATTAACTGCAATAAAAATGTTAATCACTGAAATTTGTCACTTTTTTACTTGTAAATTTAATGTAAAATTTAATGTATCTGTTTAGGTATTGTCTGAATTGAAAACAATTCTCAAATGTGATTAGATCATTGAGCATGAAAAACTATGTTAGTAACTATAAAAGAATAATTTATTAATTTCGTAAAACATGCAGTTTTTGTAAATATGCAGATAATTTTCTCAGTAATCAGAAAACATCTAAAAATATATTCGAACAGTTACAGAAGAAAAATACATCTTTACAAATATTTATAAATAAATTTTACATTTATAATGTTAATAATTAATTATTAATAACAATAAGTGAAACACGACCGTTATGATATACAATCAATTGAGAAAAACGCCATTTACGGACCGGACTGGATCTTGATACTCTGACACGCCACTCTGACACGCTTGGCTCTAGAACACCGTGACCGCCAGGGCACGAAACCCTCGGGGCACGCGCTTCGCCTAACCGAGTAAGGAAACGATGAAAGTAGTGGTATTTCACCAGCGATGTTGCCATCTCCCACTTATGCTACACCTCTCATGTCTCCTTACAGTGCCAGACTAGAGTCAAGCTCAACAGGGTCTTCTTTCCTCGCTAATTTTTCCAAGCCCGTTCCCTTGGCAGTGGTTTCGCTAGATAGTAGATAGGGACAGTGGGAATCTCGATAATTATTTGTAAAACTAATTAGAAATAATTTTTTATTTTTAATTTAATTTAATTAGGCTTTCGGCTAATTTTTCTGAAAGTTTGATATGTGGTAGTTCTCTCAACACGTAGAACCAAAGTGTCAATAGGCCTAAAGTCCGATGACGAGTAGTTTTCGAAATACAGGACCCCAAAGTTAAATATTTTTAATTTTAAAAAGTGTCTAATGATTTTTCATTTAATTTAAAGACACTTTTAAACCTTTAAATTATTTAAATTAAAAGTTGTTTAGTTATATGACTTTAATAAATAAAAATTGATTTATTTAAAAACAAATTTTTGAATAAACCGACTTATCTACTGCTACCAAAAATTTTAATAAATAAGTACTTTTAATTTATTATATTTTTCCAACGATTTCTTATTGTATAAAATTAACGTGAGAAAGTAAGCTTATTATTTACGCCAATTATTTATACCATGTTATAATATAATCTGCTTTGATAAACTCCGATATAGACGTTTATCACGACAAAATAGCGTGCGCGCGTCAACAACATTCTTGAAAATATCTATGAAACATAAATATTGAGTAGATTTTCCGGATGTTTAATACATGTAGATATACATAAAAGTGTGCAAGTAGAAACCTGCACATTGCTTCCTCATAGTTTTTAAGTGTGCAAGTAGAAACCTTTGCTCACAAAGCTTTCTCTATTTGTTTTGGCTTCCTCATAGAGGAAGCTTTGTGAGCAAAGGTTTCTACTTGCAAAAAACCCCTTTACCGATCATCGCCAAATTCAATAGTATAAATTTATCGGCCAGGAGGTTATCAAGGCAGGGTTCACCCAGGGAGTTCACCGATATTATACAATCGATGGCAACAGAGGTATACAAAGTATGAATCGTAACGATGCAGTCTTTTAAATCATTTTTGAATTAAAAGTCTTAAAAAATCAAAATTTGCTTTAGGGTTTTCGGTCTCCAAATTTCTATGACAGCAGAAACTTGAAGATTTAAAATCTTAGAAATTTTCTATATATGTCTTAATTAGATAATAAAACTATAATACACAATTTTTTAATAAAATAAAAAATTTCGGTAAACCTTTTTTTAACAGAAATCGGTAACCCCTTTATTATTAACAATTTTTATTAATTCTATTATATTCTTCAGTCTTTTCTACCCCTATTTCATATATAATTCGTTAAGATTTGGTTGATCAGTTCTGGAGTTATAGAAATTTCTGTAAATTTGGCACAGACATACATACACACATATACCGACATTTTTTTTAATGCAATATTTCGTTTTAAAACACTCTGAACATATTGACATTAAAAACTCAAAAAACAATTTTTTCTTTGGTTTCTTCTACCCCTATTTTATATATAATTCTTTTAAATTTGGTTGATTAGAGCCAACTTTATACGCAATCAAAGGTTCATATACGAATTTACGAAAACAAAGCTTCCTCTATGAGGAAGCAATATGTTGTGTGAACATTTTTATTTTACATACCCAAATAGGTAGTCTTCAATGAACCAAGTAATTATTAAAATATTTAAAAGAATTTATTGAGCATTTTTATTGAGTATTTTTACCCAATTTTATTAATTGCCTGAAAATTAGTGTTTCAAAATTGATCAAAATGTTTATTTAAACATTTTAAATAATGATAATTTTGCGATGTCCTATATTAGTTATGTTATGCGACAAAATGGTACGTAATACGCGCTAATGTTAGAAATCATGCCATGCTTGTGCAAACATATCTACAACATATAAAATGCATATACATATACGTATATTTACAAAAAAGAAAGCAAAAAAAGATTGCAAGTTAGATGGCTAAATACACAATTGATAGATTGAGCAATAAGTTCGTGTTTTTCCTATAATTATGTTTGCACATAACATGGTATTATCTTGATGTTGTAACTACATATGCAGAGTGTTTATGGTAACGATTAGTGCAATTTTTGAGACATTTGCGAGTTAAAAAAATTGTAAGAAAAACATTTATTTATTTTATGTAAGCTGTAACTTACAGTTTAAAAGAATTGAAAATTTTTTTCACAAAAGATTCAAGGTTATTTTAACGTTTTTAAATAGCACCGTACGATTTTTTTTCAAAATATTGTAAGGGACACTAATTCAACGCACTACCGGAAATGCTACTGTTATTAATAATATTTAGTATCAAATGTGCATTATTTAAAATAGCAGTATTTATGTAGGCATTTTATTATTATTTAACCTCTTATTAGAAATGTAAATATATAAGCACAAAGTTGCTTGAAAACAATTTTCGCATTATAACATACATATTATATCATATGAATATGTTACATATAATATCAACGATCAAATAAATGATTATTATCAATAGTCATCAAATCTTTTTTTGAATCGTATATTTTTAAATAATACTATTTTTAAATAGTAAGATTTTTTCATGATATATTTGGGCACATTAAAACGAATTCAACGTGGAAATGCTACTTTTATTTATAACAATAAAGAAAGATTGTAACTTATATAAGCTAATGTTCAAATTGCATGCCTCTTTCTGTAATGCAAAGTTCTACTCTTTTCCACAGATTTCTATGCGTAAAGCTGGCGCTAGACTATGCGCGATTCGTGGTTCGTGATTCGCGGTTCGCCATTCGCTCAGATTCGCCAGCGAAGCGGTTTTTTGACGAAATTAAAGAAATGAAATTTATTCAAACCTATATATATGTTAGTGACGCGCTTTAAACACTTAAATACTTTTAAAGCGCGTCATCTAACCTATGTAAGTATTCTCAGCTTTAACAAAAAGACTTCAATTTATCAACAATTTACTGCTTTAAATGTTGTGTTTTGGTAAAGCAGCGACTTTCTCGCGAAATAAAGTATTCATTGCATTAACAAAAAGACTTTAATTTATCAACAATTTACTGCTTTAAATGTTGTGTTTTGGTAAAGCAGCGACTTTCTCGCAAAATAAAGTATTCTCTGCTTTAAAAAAAAACGTAATATTAGTCGTTTATGCCTTCCTCTACTCAAAATAGCTGCTATATTTTTCAAACTTTTTTTGTTTATAATTTTTTAATAAGCAGCGACCGCCGACTAAAACCTTCTGAAGGTCACTCAAGACGGTGACCTTGACAACATATGTCAAGGTCAAAGTAATCCGAGCTGTGTTAGTTATTGTAAACATGTAACCAAATTTTCAGCAACAAATTCACCGATGTTCAAGCATTTGATTATTGAAATGTATTTTTGGATTACCTAGATGTAATTTAAAGTCAAAACCATGTCCCAGATCGCTGGCGCCTATTTGTTATAGACAATTATTTTTTTATTATAAACAAAAGAAACGTAAAAAAATTGTTTCCAAAAATAAATTTTCTAACTCGATATTCATAAACTACATGAATTGACGAAGATTCCCTGAAAATTTCATGCCTCTATCATTAAAACTCGAAAAGTTATGCAATTTTGAACATTAAAAAAAAAACCGATTTTTTAATCAAAAATATTGAAAATCGCTGGTAGCGACCTCTAAAACTTGTTCGATTTTGCTCAACTTTTGAGGAAAATTTTTTTTTTAGGTAAGTTTTGATATTTTGGGATGCGTCACAAAAAATAAAAAAGAAGGTTTTTTTTAATCACCCTATACAGTAAAACCTCGTTTATCCGGCCTTCGATCAACCGAGGCTCCGCGTTATCCGAGTCACCGGACTTATCCGAGCACTCCGCGTTAACCGAGCTGTGCGCTCGGATAATACGGAAAAACTCGGATGAAACGGATGACGCTTCGCTGCTATGCGATGCGCGCGAAGTAGTTTGCGATCGCTACTTTTTTGTTTAAACACGCACGAGCTTGTTAGTACACGCTTTGTTCTCCGCGGTTGTGAGGTAGAATTTAACAGTTGGGCTTCAACAGTCAATGAAAAAACATCGCTACATATGTCGCAGAAGCGAAAAAAAGTCGTCGTGAGTGTAGAGAAAAAGTTGGAAGCAATTAGAAGATTGGATAGATGAACTAGCTCTCAAATATATCGAGGAACAGCCGGAAAGTACTGCAAGTGATCTCTTATTGATGAAACGATGGCGAGATATTGCAGCTAAAAAACGAATGAGCAGGTTGAAGCAGTGCTCTATCACTGACTTTCTTAAACCACGTTTGTAATAAGTATGTAATGCTTGTTACGCGAAAAATTAATCCACGTTCGTTAATTTTTTATTTTCATATGTTAATGTGGTTAAATTCCCTTGTACCATTTTAAATATACCAAAAATAAAGGAAGTTTTCGAGTTTTATTTATTTATTCCGTGTTATCCGAGTTTTCGCTTATCCAAGGTACCCCTTCCCCACATTACCTCGGATAAACGAGGTTTTACTGTATATATAGACTAGCTTGTGTGTGATATAGAAGATGTAAAATTAACGAAAGAATTTAGGAATAAATTGTTTGTTGTAAATGTATATGTTGTAATTAATTATAATATAATTTATATTAAACATTGAATACGTGTTTATTTAATTTACGTATTTATATTTTTCCTGTAATTTTGATGAAAATATGTTTATAAATCGTGACTATAAAACCTTGAAACTTGTTAAAAAAAGATCAATGCTAATTCTATGTATATATGTATATTCAAACATGAAGTAACATTTAAACAACCGTTTATAATATATGTCTGAATAGCAAATTTAACTCGATAGGCTCAAATATATTATGCGTGAAATTAGTGAATATCATACATATTTATATAAAATCTTTTTTAAGAAGAATCGAGTGTTGGGCACATTCCTTTTTATAAGATTTTGTATGGCAGAACGTACTTTCTGCGCAGATTTCATACTTCGTCGACTATATTCGACCAGTATATTACTCTCACTTTCGAAGAAAGTAGCTTTGTAGGTAGAAGATGGCCGTGTGTAAAAGATATGCGCGCCATGAAGAACAGAAACTTCCATCAAAGATGGATTTTATGGATGAAGTTTATTTAATCATCAGACAAATTATGAAAAAAAGATGAAAATTATCTATTATATTTGCTAAGCCATTTACATAAACTGACATATTACATAGTTTGTATAAACGATTATCGTCATTTTTCGATGAAACAAAATTATATATATATATATGTCGTCGAATATTATGGCTGCGTTCCGATATTTATTGACAGCAACTGTCAGTACTGAAAATCTATGGTACGTGACGTAAAATATAGAGCAATATAGATTTTCAGTACTGACAATAAATATCGGAATGCAGCCAGTAAAATATTTAGACAGTAGATATTTCTGATTACAATGACATTTCTGATTACATAAGTGCCTTCTTTCCTTTTCTTATGTAATTAGATATAATGTCGAGAATATGATCTGCATGTTTTGTATAACTACGTAATATAATTACACTTCCACAATTTGTAATACAGAAAATCTAATTCTTGAGAAATCGCGTAATTACTAAACTGGCACACCTGCAAAAATGTGATTTTGAAAGCACCTGAAATTATGCTGCTGCGCATAGACAGTCACGCGATCTTGAGTCTTGTGCGAAAGAAACGAATTTTGTTACTACTAACACTCGCGATTTCTTTTTTCATACATGTATGTACCTATTATTGCACATTCAAATTCACTTTGAACGGTTTATATAGTGTCTCTGAGCAGTCTAACAATACGAATTTTTAGAGAAAAGATGCTTTCAAAAACATAATTTTTAATAAAAAAATAAACTGAAATGTAAAATAATTATTTTTTGACGTTTTGTTTTTGAGATAAGTAATATCGAGAATCGATAAAAGTATAATATATTGCAGATACTATATTGTGCATGTACATATATTGTACAGATATTATGTACATGCGTAGATGTGTTTACATGTGTTGCGGTTTTACATCAATTCGCGGATAATAAATAAGCGAATAAATGATTTTTTTCTTTTCTAGTTTACTTTTACTTGTATATAATAGTGAGATATATACATATAACGTTTCAATATCATAATTGTAATATATTTTAAAATATCGCATCTTCTATTCCCTATAAGAATAAACTAAAAAAGTAATATACATATTTCCATTCGTCATGTTTGAAATAAGACTATATATAAGATAGTGAGTAATTGTAAGTATGATTTGAGAACGTTTCAAGAAAGAATAAAGCTCACGCATGATTTCTCACGCGGCAAATATGTTAACACATTATTATTCACGAAAAATGAAATATTAACAAAGATATTGGAATATACACAATTGCAGCTTAACATATTTTTTATCTAATACTGAATATGATTAGAGTTTTATAATTATTGATGCAATTATATTGACTGTATAGATAATTGGGCTGCGTTCCGATATTCACTGCCAATACTGAAAATCTATAGTATACGTGACGTGAAATATATATTTTCAGTACTGGCAGTGAATATCGGAACGCATTGTGAATTAACACATAAATGTTTTCATGATTTTTAGGACATTTGCAATAATTAAAAAAAAAAGATTGTAAGAAAACATTTATCTATTTTCTATATAGCGACTTATAGTCTAAACTTATAGTCTATAAAAAAAAATAAAAATCTTTTTTTATAAAAAAATTTGAATTAAGTTACTATTTATATTATAAAATTGTATTTCCGATTGTAATATTACTAAAATATGCACAGACAAACACACACACACACACACACACACACACACACACACACACACACACACGCACGCACGCACGCACGCGCGCCGTTTTATTGTATATAGACATTTCCAATAATTTTTTAATAACTTTTTTTATTATTAAAAAGAAGAGTTTTAATTAGAATAAGAAAGTTTTTTAAATCTATTGCAAATTATATAAGTGAAAGAAAATTTGCAATATTTTTATATAAAATTTATAATATTTTTATTTTTACAGTGTTGTTTTATCACACTTTTCTGTTAATGATGAGTCATTTATCGCAAATTTAACAGCTGTATCTTGGCATGTAAACAAAACGGTATACTGAAGAAATTATCGTATGCACGCATCACTTGTTTTTTTTAACAGCTAAGAAAATGCATTCTTCACAGAATTGATTAATCTTTCTTTAGCTATTGAATATATAGGTACATATATATTCTTCACAGAATTGATTAATCTTTCTTTAGCTATTGAATGGCATTGATTCAAAATAATAGATATTGCATTTGCAATCTTTGACACATGTTGTATTTTCTTCTGCATACAGTTTAAAAGATAAAAGAATTATAAAAGAATTGCATCAAAAAATTTGATAGAGTTAAGATCGTTAAAAGTTTAATTTGCACAATATAACAATAATACGTGTTATATCAAGTACAAATCTTATACACGGAAAAAAATTAACTACCATAGCAAGTCATAAAATATGGACAACTAACATTTTTTTACCGCGAGAGCTCTATTTTGAGCAATAGTAGCAAAACCTTTTAGAGCAAAAATATAGCTCTCGCAGCAAAAAAAATGTCCATATTTTATTACAATTTCTTTTTTTTCATGTAATATGCTTACTAATACTATTTTTTAAATAATTATAATAATATGCACATTTCTAGTTAGATTTTTGTCGGACTCAATGAAGTTAATACATTTTGAAATAATATTTGCGTAGTTGGCGGGCAACTATATAGCTGCGTGAGCCAAATCCAATTTTAGCGAATCTGATTGTCAGAGATGTAAACTCGCTGTTTTTAACTTTAAATTTGGCAACGAGCACTAAAAAATATATTTCTATTTTTGATTGCTATAGCTTGCTTTTATGAAACTAAAATATTTTGAAACTAAAATATTTTTTATAGACGTTTAAAAGTTATTGAATAAAAATGTTGAAGCAACGATAATAATTTCCGAGTTATAAGTGCGCGATTGAAAGAAAAGAGTTTCTTCATAATAAATTTCTGAAATGTGTTTTGAAATATTCTATCTAAATAAAAGCATAATTTTAATTTTAAGAAATGGAAGTTTGTTCGATTTAACGGAAACTTTTTTTATTTTTTAATCTTATACTACTTATTTCAGAGTGATATAAAAGAAAGAGATTTAAAAATTATTTTCTACAAAGTGTCTGTATATCTTTCTTTACATTTTTCATCTTTTTATTTCTTCTCTCGCTCTTAATTTTTAAAAGTATACATAGACTTATAAATTTACATTATTAAAAAAAGTTTTTTTAGTTATAATTAAACCATTTGTCAAGAAGAATCTTGAAGCGGTCTTTGTATTATATTATGATATTCGGATCTTCGAGCAGATCAAAGTCGGTCTGCTATCTTCAAAGATTAGATATTGCTCATCATTCTCGTCGTCATCATTAGTCATAATTATACGTAACTATTCTGTGCTGTCATTAAGCGTTCACTGAAATTCTCTCATATACTTTTTGTTCTGTACCGAGACGTGATGATTACCACTGTGTTACTTGCAAACTAGTTTTATGCATCGTCATACATATAAACGTATTGAAGAGTGTTCTAAGAAATAATAAATAATTATTATAATTATAACATAATAATTAATTAGTTACTGAGAAACATAGATCATAAAAGAAGATATGCTTAATGATTGATGTCGAAATCAGTAGTAGTAAAGTAATTTATTATTTTACAATAATATAATATTTCAATCTGTAAAATTTAACTATAACATAGAGGTTTATTAATTATCTATTAAATATATGTTTATGTTGTACGTCATTAATGACTTAATAAAATTGTTCGCGACAATAATATAGACTAATAAACGTTTGAAGTACGACTAATGGTTTGTAATAAATTAAATTTGCTTTCAAAGATTAATATAAAATTCTTTATTTACCGTATATATATTTTCGATCCATTTCCCAAAAGAATAATCTTCAAATTGAGATTCCATCTAATTGTAAGTATTCTCATGCAAACTTTTTAAGAGGAAATTTTTCATTATACATGTAAATAAGAAAAGTAGCAAGGCACAAGTGACTGAAAAATTTCAGGTTAATTATGCAATGTTAACTGTTTTTTATTTTTATTAGCCTATTATTATCGCAAACTGATGACAGATCAGAAAATGTTTATTGTTTTTCACAAATGTAAACAATGTTTATTGTTTTTCACAATAAAATGGATTTTATATTATATTATATATTTTATATTATATATTTTAAGAAATAGCAGAAGCGCAGGAGAAATCATGCTATGTACTTTGTAATTAAATATTTTATTCTGTGCATTTAATGATTAATTATAATATTACTAAATCTTCGAAATCTAATGCCTTGTACACTACAACCTAACAGATTGTCTAAAATAAGTTCAACGAGGAAAGAAACGTGGTGGGAGATGCTGCAGCAGATCTCGAGATCAGAAGAAACATCGGGGAAAGCGGAAGCGAGAAAGTAAGAGTTTGCAGCCGTAGGCTCTGCTGATTTCTTCAACCGTCACTTTCGTTCTCCGTTTGCAACCAGTGCCACTATTCAAAGTCTATTCAAGTCTGTTTATCAGATACTTTTCGGATTAAATGGAAGAAAAAACAAGCTGCTTACTTCATCGAAGATGAGTAGCACGTTTATTGTTATCGGTGGCCTTTGAACACTCGTTAAGTAGATAATCGTCTTTTTTCCGATTTCGAGTCAAGAATGGTCAACATTTAAATATCCATGAAATTATTCTCTTGAAATAAATCCATTGGATTACTTTCATCAGAACATTCTCTTTCGTAGAGAAAAAAAATTGGCGTTATCATCAGATATCTAAATACGTTTACTGGAATAATTTTTAATTTTATATAAATAATATCGATATCTTTGTAATTAAAAAACTGATTGAAAAAATCTACAGGACCTAAGTGTTCTTAGAATAATATTAAATTTTGTTTGCTCTTGATATTCTTGAAAAAAAAAATGAACTTTGGGTATATTTTTTATATTTTTTAAATTTTTTGAAATAAAACATTTTCTAGATTCTATAAATTTCTTGCCTAAGAAATATGCAAGTCAAAGAAACTGCGTTTAACTTTAATGTTGAATAAATTTGTATATATTATTTAGAAAACAGAATAATTAGATATACGAGATTTTAATTTCAAAAAATTACTGGTTGCTTTTTTTAAATAATTCTATTCACAAAGGTAAAATATACACATTAATATAAGAGACTTCTTTTTTCTCTTTATTTAATTATATTTATTAAATACTTGATTATCGAAATTATAAGGCAATATGCGCAAGATAACGACACCTTTTTTATATTATATAGAACTCCTTGTTCGAGTTTTTGATGAGTATTTTGCAGACATCTTTTGAGTGAAAGTGCTGTATGATTTTTTATACGTTACGTGTTTATATCAAAATATGTCCTGCTGTTGTTAAATGCAAATTTAATTGGCTCTACATAATTCAGTTTTTAATTAAGCAATAGAGTAAAATTATAACCAGCATGTGTAATTCACTGCATATAAAACAATGATAAATATTAATAAATATTGATAAAAATATTAATAAGAATAATAACAAATTTTATAAATGGAAATTAAATACATAAAAAATACAAATGGAAAGTTATAGTATATATACAGATTATAATAATACAAAATAATATATTATATATTTTTCAATATAATTCTTTTTTAACTAATTCTTCTTCGAATATTGCGTCAATTGACTGACAATATAAACTTTATTAGTTTTTTCTATTTATACTATTATTTATAGATATTAATATATTATAATATTTATCTTTCTTTTCAATTTTCTTTCCTTTTGATACTTATATGTTATATACATAATTGATGTAAGAAATGCTATGACATAACATATTCGATAACACATTCTTTCACATGTTGCACATTATTTCTTGTAAAAACCATATTTAATTATATTATCATATCGATTTCTTCATTGGAAAACCGCCTTACGTAAACTGTCATAGTCCTTTTCTGCTTCTTGTTTTTTTTCCTTCGCGAAAAAATAATACAGTTTTTCGAAAAAGTTGTTCTCCTTCTTAATTTTTTGCCGGAAAGTGCAAGTAAACGTTCTCGCGAGCAATCACCAATAATAATCGAGTAAAGTGCAACATGTAGTACACGTGTTCGAGGAATGCCACGCGATACTTTTACTCGCTTTTTACTTGATGCTTTTTATCCAAACTAAACTTTACCTATAAAAGTGAGTCTTCTCAATTCAACAGAATAAAATAAGTAATGCATCGTACATACTACTGTATACAAAAGATACATTTTTATTATATACATATTTATTATATAAGATTTTTTATATAAAATAAAATCATATTTTAACAATAAAAAACAAAATTCTGTCATACATGTCACTATTAAATTTATAGATATACATGCGTACAATATCAGTATAAGAATTATTAGTTATTAAAAAAATTCTGCTATAATTTCAATTTAGAGGAATCCGGGACATAATGGAAATTAAGCTAAGGTTTAAAAAAGTTTAAAACATATTAAAAATAAATAAATAAACTTGATTATGCATCAAAATATTTATTGAAATATCCATTATAAGAAAAACACAAGTTTTATTGCGAAAGAATAGTTTAAAAGGACGAAATTATTGTTTTATATTAAAAGCGTGAGTTTTCCTAATTATGCATTTCATGCTGGACGTAATGGGATGCCTTACAAAACTTGTTTATTAATATTCAAAACTTTTTAAAAGTGATTTATTCAAACATGGGATATATGTAGTAGTTTTAATTAATAATAATTGTTTATTATAATAATACTTTTCTCTTATTACAGTATACATTTTTCTGATTAAAATATAATAAAAATCAAAATTTGATATAATAATCCTTGGCATCAATATAACATAGGTATTTATCGATAGCGTATGAAAAAAAGTAAAACATTTTGAGAACACAAGACATTATGCCCCGTGGTCTAATACCTCGTTATACCCCAAAATGTATAAATTTACTTTAGGTAATATAAAACATCACAGATATTTTATATTTATTTACATAGATACTTTACTAAATTGACAAGAAAAGATCATTTAATAACGTAAATATACTTATAGTAATAAAAAGTAGAATTTTATTATTGTTTATTTTATGCAAATGTATGAAAGAAATTGTAACTCAGTCACGGAAAGTACAGTGTGAAAGCAATTTGTAGCATCTTTTAGCTAAAAATAATATAAAAATTGATAATAGCAGTTAGAGACATCTAAGAGTAATAATTTCGAAACATTTCATTATATGGCAACATCTCTGTAAAGAGACATTGACCACCTCATTATGCCCCAGGTTTTCCTATTATTTTGTTGTCTCATTACTTCGTTTAATTTATTTTATGCATGTGTATTAATTGTATTCTTTTATGATATATGAGATATTATATATACATATATATATATATATATATATATATATATATATATGTCCACTATTTACAAGTTTTTTTTTTCTAATTTTAATACTGATCTGATAGTAGAATTGATATTAAGAAATTATAAATTCTTTTTCTATATAAATCAAATATTTATTTATAGTTAAAACTTTTTTGGAACATTTCATATCTTTACATAGTACAGATTAAAAGATCACAGCATTTCTTATAATAAATATTCTTACATGTAGGTACCTATATACATTTGTTCTTTATTTACAAAACGTATATATATACATTTTTGTTATAGTGATTTAAGAGCAACATTTTTGTGATTTTAATTTTTTGTGTTCAATATAAAAACGAAACATGAAAAATCAGTAGAAATAATTTAGTTATTACATATATCTAATCTTGAGAAAAATAGCAATCTTTCATATAATGACATTCAATTCGAGGGACAAAATTAATGATTTGTAGAACTATCATATCACTTTGACTTTCTTTTTCTTAATTTAGCTTATTTCTGTAATTTTTATTTTATGACTAATGATAATTTTGACGGTTTAAAAGAAAAATATATGATGTTACACGAAAAAGTAGCTCAACTAATATTAATAAGAATTTTATCATTCTCTTATGCTATAATAAATAAGAAATTTTATTATTTTTATTTTATAGTAACATCACATATTATTACAATCATCACATTTAAAAAGTTATTTTTAATTTTATTATTATACCAAGAAATCTTCTTGAGTAAGTATTAAATAACTCCCAACACTGTAATGTATAAACAATATATAAATTGACAATAAATAACATTTTTAAAATTTATTTAATATTATTAGATATTTATTATTATAAATTAATGCTTATAAATTAATATTTTTATTATATTACATCTATTATATACAGGTATATAATTTTTTAATAAATTATAAATAATATTACTTGTTGTATGTGCTATATAATAAATATCTGGCTGCTTTTTCATATTTCGCGTATTTGCTCTTCATGAAATTACTTTATGATTTGTTTCTGAACTTTTACTTCTAGGTTTATTAAAACAGACATATCTCAGGTACGTTATCCAGGGGGACATATAAAAATATTACTGTAACAAATTTTTAACAGCGTCCGCCATACAATTCTTATATGATTTTTGAATCTCAGTAATGTATTTTTCAAATATTTCTTTCATATATATCTGTTTCTTAAGCAAGAGCTTTATATTCCTATTCTGTACTCTTATTCTGTAACTCTTTAACGACAGTTTTGTTATCGTTGTGCAGCTTTTACCATATAACGCAAATGTATAACGATAGCAAAACTGTCGTTAAGAGTTACAGCCTACTGAAAGAGTTACGGCCTACTAAACGAGTTACAAAATCATCTCTCGGAAGAGACCGAAGGCACAGCATTTTATGGATTAGAGTTTAATTCATCACCGTTAATATTTTTGATGCATCAAATAGTTTCGCCGATCTTCATCGATGCCACCTTGAAATTCCTCTTAGCCTGACCTCTGTTTCTTGAACCTGTGTGTCAGAGAAACCACAATTAGTAGTGTATAAATATCACAGCGGAATTATTTAAAATTGAGAGATAGCCTGACAACTGGATGATTGCGTAAGGATGGACTCCAGAGATCTACATGCAATATAATCATGTTATGTAATCGTGCATGATTATTCTTAAATTATTCGGTGACAAAAATAAGTATAAAGCTATACACACGTATCTAATTTATAAATTATAAATGCCTTATTTATAGAAAAACAAGAAACAAGAAATTTATTATAAATAAAACAAGGTTTTATTAGAAAACTAGCATCTGTCCCTCTCTCTTTCTCTCTTTCGCTAAAATTTTATAAGACAAGCACAAAACTTTTTATATTATTGTATAATGATTTATTGTATTATGTTTTGTAATGATTCAAGTCGATTTTAGACAACACGCGAAAAAAATTCAGTACGTTTTACAGATTGTTATCGAGAATTTATTACACAGAATGCCTAAAACTTTTTATTTCAGAATCTCTTTGCCATGTCGTAATAGCCATAATTGAATATACATATAGTCGGCTTATTGTGAAATTCAACTGGTTTAAATCGTTTCACAAGATCACGTCGCATTTTGTTTCACATATGTACAAAGGTCAAGCATCAATAGATTAGGAAATCAAATAATCCACGATAAAGATATTTTTGATAATGTTTAAATTAATTAAAAATTAGATATATAATTCATAAATACGCAAATTTTATAAACTATTGTATTATATAAAATTAAATTTATTTCCATATTTACATAAAAAATAAAAATTTGTGCAAAAAATAAAAGAAGAATAAGAAGAAGAGCAACATAGAACCCGGGAGGGGAAAATTTCGTAATATTATTTTCTTACATTATGGTAATTTGAGGAGAAACAGACTATTGATTGATTACAATTGAATATAGTGTAGGGTAGGTGGTCCAACAATGAACCATGTAAATTTCAGAAGCTTATAATAATATCTCTCTCAATTATTGAGTTGGAGATCTGTGTTTTTGCATACAGTTCATGAATTTAGTTGGCTACATACTGTATAAGATGACTTATAAGTCATTTTTCAAGTTTGGCCACAATTTCGATTTTTTTAAAACAATGTTAAATGGTTCATTGTGTACAGGGGTGTGTACACACAATGAACCTAGCCATTTTTAACAATAAACTACAACTTTTCTACTGTGAATTGTTAGTGTTATTTTAGTTTTAAAATAACACTAACAATTCACAGTATAAAAGATGATTATTTAAATTATAGACCAAATCTTTTTTTCTTCTTTTTCCTTTCTTCCTTCTTTACAACAGATAATAAAGAGAATAATAAAATAGATTATATTATTTTAGTACGTAAACATATTAAATTAATTATTTGGATAGAATTATATAGATAGATTGAAATATGAATTTGGTTGTCTTTACTTTAATACATTTTTTAAAGTAGTTTTTTCTTTTAGAGTTACTCTAATATATATTTGAGTGAAAGGAATTTTTAGAAAAAATGTATTATTTTATAAGCTGCATTATAAATTTCAATTTCAATTTTATTTAAGAAAATAATTAACTATTGTGGTTACACTCTTCTGTGTGATGTCAAATTGTATAATTTACAATTAACAACTAATCTAATCATTAACAGTTTAATAAATAACGAAATTAATTCTTTTACATAGAAATGTATCGTACTCTTTTATACCTTTTTCTTGAATTAACATACCTTATACTTCTCTTAGCTTCTTCTTTAATACAAAATGTTTTTATTAAAAATGATCGGCTTGTCAATAAGTTGGCGAACAGGTATGTTCGACATGGAATGGATGATGGCGGGTAAAAGTATCGTTGCTGCGTAGTAATCTTGGTGGCAGTCCTCGCTCCTGGCAGTCCTCAGATATTCTAATATCAAAAGTGTAAAGTGATTTTGTGAAGATTAATAAGTTAAATTAAATTTTATTACTTATAGATTAATAATAGAATATAATTAAATTACTTATGTAAATAATAAGACTAATAAAAGTAAAATATTACCTAAGTTAAAAAAATAACAAACATTTATTAATAGTAAAAAATAAAATAATTATAATAAATTGTATGTTTAATTTTTTAATAAAATTTAACGAAAATTGTGGTTTACTTATAATTTCCATTAAATTTAAGCTATACTCCAGGAAAATTCTTAAAATTAAAAAGAAATAGTATAATTATCTAAATCTACTTAAAATTTATTGAATATTAAATTTATTTGTTAATATAAGAATTACTTACTCTTTCAACTCCATCTCTTTGAGGCGAACGGGTGATTTGAATGACGTATCGTCATGCGGGTACAAAGGTAAGGCTTCCAATATTCTTGGAGGAGGTTTCTTCGTGGTATTGATGAAAGAGTTATAGGTAGGTCGGTTAGGCTGCTCATCGTAAACCCAGCCACCGCGTATCGCCGATTTGTGCTGGTTTGGACTGTAGTTGCTTTCGCCGCGGATCGGCGTGCTACTTTGCAAATTCAGTGCGTTGAGCTGTAGATAGCCGCTGCCACCTGCGATCGGTCCCAAGTCTTCTGAGCCTCCTGATTTGCTCAGTCGATTTCCCGGTTCTGTAGCATTTGTATCATTTAATAACAAAAATTTCCAATTAAAAAATCTTAACAACAGTAGCATTTTTTTCGAAATTCAACAGTTTGTATATTATAATTGTGAATTTCAAACTGATACAATATATATAATACATAATCAATACATGTATTATCAAAATTGATTCCTATTTAATTTAAAGTGCAGCTGACTCAATACACCAACTTGTAAAGTGTCTTAAATTCAAAATCATTAGTGATACTTTTATTAGTATTTTTAAGACAAAAAAAGAAAAAATAATATATATATAAAATATATATGATGAAAGAAAAATAACATTATTATTCTGTTGTAGCAACCCTAACTTTTTTTCCGTGTGGTATTAGCTCTTTATTCAATATATATTAAATTCTCACCTTTCTTTTGCAAACAACTCTAAAATGACAATTTTTAAGTTACGTTGTTGTAGTAGCAAATGAGCGATATGTGTGCGTATATGTGTATACACGAGGGCTCGATCAACACTTTTCTTTAGCTCATTGTCACTCGTCTATAGAATTTGACCTGACAAAACTTTGAATAATGAGGTTTTTCTTTTTCACGACAACGCACGGCCCACCAGTCTGCGGATGAGGAAGACAATTGTTGAACTGTAATGGACTGTTCTTCCTCATCCTTCTCATAGTCCGGATCTGGCGCCTTTTCGGCCTATTGAAAGATACACTTTGTGGACATTAATTTTTAGATGCCGATGAGCTAAAGAAATGTGTTGATCGAGCCCTTAAGAATAAAAGCAAAGACTTTTACCACACAAATATACAGCGTCTTATTCACAGATAGCAAAAGTTTATAGAAAGAGATAGTGATTATGTGGAAAAATAATAAATGTGCACACCATAAAGATGTAAGATTAAACTCATGTAAACGTCAAAGTTCCAGGAATAAAATTATGTGAGAAAAAAATTAGGGGGCATTACTTTTGTACCGACCCTTGTATATAGCTAGATACTCTTATTCCTCTACAGTTATTACTTCAAAGTTGCATTAAAAAATAATATATAAAATTGTAATGGTTCAAAACATTCAAGTTTATTCTCTAGAAAACTTTGTTTTTTGAGTTGTGTCATTGTTGCAGCAAATAAGCGAATTAAATAGTAGCGTACACATAAATATAAACATATAATACTCGTGCGCGCATATGATATAATCTTACCGAAAGTCTTCGCTTCCCTTGCGTGTGCTAGAAGAGTATCCACTCTGCTTCTTCGAAAATAAGTGTTCACGGCATTCCAGCCGTTTTTTTTCTGTATATCTCGTCTACCGTCTTCTTCGTTATCGTTATCTTGATCACTATCATTTTCGTCATTGCTACTATTATTATTACTATTGTTATTGTGATCTGCCTTGGAGGAAATACCGGTGAGGTGAAGAATATCCGCCCGCGCCGTGGGAGCGGCTGGAGGTAGAGGTATATGAGGGGACACATCCGGCAAGCGCCATCGTCCTAGTTCATCGCACCAGGTCGCCGCCTCTCTCATCGCTGCAATATCTCGAAAGAGGCAGCCAGGACGAAGATAGGGTACCATGAGGTCGCACAATTGGGACGTTAACAGTTCTCTTCGAAGGAGCTCGCGACGTTCGGCGTCCCAGGATGCCTGGAGATCTGCGGCTTCAGCTTCTAATTGTTTTACTCGCTTCGCCATCTTCTTCAGTGCATCTTCTGTCGATCTGTTATTTTAAATATATGATCAATAGTGATCATTTCTTTATTATTAATAAAAATATACTTATCAAAATTTATAGAGACATAAATAAGGTACATAAAAAAGACATAAAAAAGTGAATATTTTGTTCTTCAATCTCGAGCTAGTATCTCTTTTTTGCTTCCTCATAGAGGAAGCTTTTTTCTATTATATTTATATTATTACTATCCTTTATCTGTTATTTTTTAAACATAATTTTATTTTACATTATTCTGTTTGAATATTATTTTTTAAAAATAAAAAACAATTTTTTTAATTATTATTAAATTTTTATTAAAATAGAAAAAAATAACTTTTCAAAATATTTTTTAAAATAATGCGGTTTTTTTCAAATGATTTTAGTCTTCAGATAAATTACAAATATCTATATATATAAAATAGAATGTCTGTATGTATGTTCTTTATACACTCTTAAACTATTCGACCGAATTTTTACCAAAAGTATATAAAATAAGGGTAGAATTTTCCGGGGAATGTTATAGAGTGTATAGTTTTTCGTTACCGAACTTTTTGAGAACCGGTATCCGAAATTTTTCCAATTTTTCGGGAAATAATTGACCAAATCTTAAAAAGTTGTATACAAAATAGGGGTAGAATTTCCCAGGGAGTGCCATAAACTGTATAGTTTTTTGTTACCGATCTTTTTGGGAATTGGTATCCGAACTAATAAAGGAATTTTTTTCGATTAAGGATATTAAAACACAAATGAAGTTGTTTGAAGAAAAACGACTCCTGGGCGAAGCCCGGGTAACCAGCTAGTTACAAATAAATTAACATTGATGAATATTGTACAAACCTCAGTTGGCCGTATACTTGGAAGACACTACCATTGGCATCGTTGGCTTCCAGCGCCCCTACAAGAACTTCTAGCTTCTTTCTTCTTTTCTCCCTCCTTTTTTTCAGTTCCGCATTACCGATCTCTTCTCCACCAATCGTCAGTTTCTCCAACCTTCTTAGAACATCTTGTAAAGCTGCCTCTCTTTTCTTTCTTCTTCTTTCCATTCGTTCTTTATCCAACTCATTCATCTTCTCACATTCTTGACTGAGATTTTCATTTTTGTCAATATTGTTCGTCATGTTTAATCCCGATTTGTAACGGAATTTCAGAGCTTCTAGTTCCTCTTTTAGTTTTTGAGCTGATAAATTTGAACTCTCGCACTCTTTCCGTAGCCTCTCCACCTTTAATCATATTTATATCTTTCTTATTGTTATATATTGTATAATTTGTATCGTGTATGCAAGTGAAAAGTATCAACTGTATTTTGAAGTTAAATTAAGAAATATGCAACTCTTTTTTTTACATAGAAATAGATAAATAGAAGATTGTTTATATATTGAATATACAAATTATATATTCTAAAAATTTATAATTAAATTTATATAAAACTATATTAGCAATATATAATTAATAATAATAACAATAAGTGTATAAAATAACTGTGAAAAAGATATTTGTAGAATAATTAATAAGAACATTTATATACATATATATATTTGTAAAATTAAAAATTATATAATTATTGCATCACCTCGTCGGAATATTGTTTCTTTCTCTCTTCCTCCGCATCTTTTTGGAAGTCCGATCCAGCGTTTAATGGGTCGCTGCAGTCAAGCAACTTCCTTAAACGTTGAAGTTCTAATTGATATTGTCTAAGAAGAGCGTCTTTAGGGTCTTCATTGACGATCGGCTTATTCTTGATGCAACGAGCTCGGGCAGCATAGCGCAGAGTGCTGAGGGTCTCTTCAGCGTCGATGTCACTTGGGCTTACGCAGGCGATCATCAAAGTTCTGGCATTCCCACCCAGACTGTCTCGCAGCAGTCTCGTCAGTTTACTATCTCTGAGAAGAATCATAGTACCTTTAGTTTATAATTACTTTTTATTTGGTTCTTTTCGATAATTTGTAAAATCTTAAGAAAGTGGAATCTGCGTTAAATAATTATGTGTATGTAATAAATAAGTATAAATAAGTATAATATTATAAATAATATTGTATTTTATTGCATAATAAATTAAATCATCTAAGACAGATAAGTCAAAATTGAATTGCAATTGCAGTGTTTCTTAATTCTTATGAGGTTTTCAACGTTTGGACATAATTTTCAAATAAGAAAGTTAAGTAAATACAATTTTTGATTATATGTAAATAATGTAAAATGAAAACTTCATCAAGTAGTGGTGTAAATCAGAAAAGATAAAGCTGAAAGTTCATGAAAAATTATGTAAAAATGATTTGGCATAATACCTGTAAGGGACATGTCTTCCATTTCCGGCCGCTAACGCACTAATGACATTCCCTAATGCCGATAAACTCAGATTGATACTGGCAGCTTCTTTCAAACGATCTCCCGTAGCTCCAGTCCTGGTTTGCCTTTCGGATCCAGCTAGATCGACTAAATGCAATCGACCTCTCCTGATAGCATTACCACGTTTATCATCGTCATTGATGGCAATCGCCTCGAGTGACAGAGTTAAAACAGCGTGACTCCTCGAACTGGCAGCGTTCATCTTCGTCGCGGCTGCGGCTCTCCTTTGATCGCCCTGTTGAACCAACGTGGCGCATTCGGTCGCGTCTTTGACGGTGACCTCGCGCAATCCACCCGCGACGTAGGTACCTTTCGTGGGGTCCTCTTTCAGTGTCAGGGTTTCCCCAGTGTCGTCTTGTAACAAATCTCGTAATCGCTCGTTGTAGATCTCGAGGTAACTCAGCAACGCCAAATACCTGAACGTAGAAAATGTAATGATAATAAAGCATTTGAGAAGAAATATATAATCTATACAATATGTAAAGAACTTTTATATTTCTCTCTTAAAATTGAATAACTTTTGTATAAGTTGTTTTCGTTGTGTAAATCGATTCGTGTTTAAACAATGTGATTCAGAACACATGTTTGACCTTAAAATTCCTTAATTCTAATCTAACGATTTTTTCTTTTCTAAAGTTTTGTATAAAGCTTAGTGTAAAAAGAAATAGTTTGCTTATCACAGGTTGGGTATATACAGGGCGCTGGCGTGGGGGAGGGAAAGGTTCCACGTAAGCGCCCGCATCTGATTGTGAGTTGTGACTCACCGTCCTTGCCTATCTCTTGTACCCGACCTGTGATAAGTAAACTATTTCTTCTTATAATTTAAAAACTCTAAGCTTTGAACAAAATTTTGGAAAAAAGTCGTCTCAGAATTAAGTCAGGAATACGACATTTCAAGGACAAACGTTTGTTCTGAATTATCCTGTATATGTTTTGTTTCCATTAAAATGGAATATTGTGTAAATTATATATTTTTGTAGAAATTGATTTAAGAGCAGCGTTTGCCTTAGATGCATGATTTCAAAATCATTTGAGTTAAAGATAAGATGAAAATCCGTAAATTTATCTTAGATGAGGTATAAAGATAATTTTGTTATTAATTAATCTCGATAAAAAATAAAATAATTATTGTGATTTATCTAGATAATTTTGTGTTTATCAGACTATCTATAAAAAATTATTTAAAAAATACACAGATTATAAAAGATATATTAAAACAGTATTCACAATTTTATTTTTAGTTTTTATTTCTCAAAAATAAAAGTTTTTGAATATTTTGTCTGATAAGCAATTTTGACGTACCTACACTTATTTGCTGTGCTAAATATTTAAAAGGCGTTCTACTAGCACCGGCGATGTGGCAGGGATGTATTATATTTAAAAAAGATGTTTTCAACATTTTGAAAATTTATAAGAGATTGGAGTTCTTTTAATTCCATTTATTCAATTCCAAATATGAAAGTGCTTTGATGTTATCTCTAATAATTGTTTATTTAATATTTTCATTTTTTTCAATATTGTGAAAGAAATCCTCTCTGCTACTACTAGAAGTTGATCTATTTTCTAGTGTAATAATATTTTTGTAGTGTAAATAATTTACTTTTTTCAAAAATGTGTCTTTACACAATTTTATTCAACTCACGACGGTTTTGTTAATATTAACAGTAAAGGAGTGAAATTACAACACAATACTAATGTGGCATAAAGGCACATAATAAAATAATTGCGAGCAAAAACCTTTATTTCTTTTATTTTTTCTGACTTCTGCGCTGTAAATCCCCGCGCGGCGTAAATACCGATTCGGATTTACAGCGCAGAAGTCAGAAAAAATAAAAGGAATGAAGGTATTTGCGCGCAATTATTTTGTTATGTGCCTTTATGCCACATTAGTATTGTTGTAATTTCAGTCCTTTACTGTTAATATTAACAAAACCGTCGTGAGTTGAATCGGTATTTACACCGCGCGGGGATTTACAGCGCAGAAGTCAGAAAAAATAAAAGGAATGAAGGTATTTGCTCGCAATTATTTTGTTATGTGCCTTTATGCCACATTAGTATTGTTGTAATTTCAGTCCTTTACTGTTAATATTAACAAAACCGTCGTGAGTTGAATCGATTTTTCAATGTAATAAGTAGCGCGATCATATATTACGACTACGTAAAATGGTTACTGTAGAGAATGCAAAAGGTTTAATGGTTATTTCATAATACATAAGTGTAGAGGGATAGTAAAGGATGGAATACAGCAAAATACAAGTGCATAGCTCTTGTATTCTTTGTTTAGCTTGATATCTTGTATATCCCACCTGTTTAAGATATATAACATTTTTAGGGTGCGGGATTTATCCCATAGTATAAACACTCTGTAAAAATTGAAATCTCCTGTTCTTTTTTTCTTTTTTTTTTTGGATCATATAACAATAACCTTTAATGCATCTATCGTTCGTCTAACTTCTTTAAAAAATTTTTCAGTTTTATAATTTGTTTATTATTCTTACACCTTAATAAACTTTTTACACACATTTTATAACTTATTATGACATTTTATTGCCTTATTTATAAACGTTACTTGTAATTTTTTATAAGGCTTATATTCTACCTATGAATATCATTTATCCCACTCCTATAGGATATATGGTAAAAATGCAAGGGTCTCTAAAAGTTTTTTTTGTTAAATACAAAGAATAAATATTTCTTATTTCTAATTTTTTTATAGTAGTAGACAGTATAAAGTTTTTATTGGTATAATTCATTTGCCTTAAACGTATGAAATAGTACTCAATAAATTAAGTTTTCCTTAGGTGCGGCGTATATACCGGAGTTACCCTATATATAATGTTCTGAAATCTAATTTAAGGAGGTTCGATGGCTACAACAAAATGCAGAGAATTTCATAAAATTTTAATATGTTGTTCTGGAATGCAAAATAGAATTATGTGAATTTATTAGGAATTTTTCACCGTCCCGTTTTGAAAAAAATCTACTCCAAAAATTTAAAAAATACAATTTTTGGATTAGATTTTTTTCAAAACGGGACGGTGAAAAATTCCCCAAAAATTCACATAATTCTATTTTGCATTTCAGAACAACATATTAAAATTTCATGAAACTGGCTGCATTTTTAACATAGGTTTTTATGGGAAATGACATATTGCATATACCTTCAGAATGAAATAAGTGCAAGAAAAAATGCAAAATGATAAAGAAAAAGAAATTTGCACATGTAACTTAATAATTTACAAATAAATGAGCGAAAAAAAGGGGAAGGTTACCGCACATTTCGTAGAAAAATTAATTATTAAAGCATAAATTGCTTGATTTTTCGTCTGCTGGACTGTCATGGTCGTGAACGACGTGACAGCAGCACGCATTATACACGCGGCGACCAATCAGAGCAATCCCCTTCATTCCCACTACTTCAAACGCTAGTGCGCTGTTTCCAGAACCCCCGCGTCCCACTACTCCCTCCGATGAAGCCATCGAACCTCCTTAATTTAAACTGCGGTAAAGAAATAACAGGAAGAATTAAAATCTTATCTTAGATAATTTTTATTAGATAAGATAACATGATTTTTCATCTAAGATAAAGATGAATATACTTTCTATTTTTCCATCTAGATAAGATAAAGATAATTCTATTTTTTTATCTGGATGATCATCTAGATAATTTTATCTAGATACCGCGGCAAACATTGTTTAAGAGTTTGAAGAATACCTTGTTTCGGAACTGGCGGTGGAAGTCGCCTCGAATAAATGTTCCAATGCACGTTCGATGAATCCTCGCATTGTAAATGATTTCCCGCAACCAGTTTGACCGTAAGCGAACACAGTGCCATTGTAACCCTCTAAGACAGCCTCAACGATTACGGAACCTACATCTTCGTAGACCGACTCTGTTGTAGCGGACGGGCTGAATGTAGCGTCGAATTGGTAGACTTTTCCACTTCCACTGGCGGTATTTTCCAACGTGCAGGATTTTGTCAGCGGATCGATCGTCACCACGTTCTGCGACAAATGTGTCAGTGGAAAATACACATGTGATAAGAATCGACAAAATATGATAATCGATGTTTCCTATTTTCCGCACTATAATATCGATCATTTTGCAGAACAAGAGAAAGTAGATCTAGAATTTTTATATCGAATTTTTCATAATGTAAAATTTTAATAGAAATTTTTAATATAATAGCATTTTAAATGATATTTAACGTGGAATGTCATTATCAAAATCTTTCATTTTTGCTTCCTCATAGAGGAAGCTTTGTTTTCGTGAATTTCGTATATGAACCTTTGATTGCGTATAAAGTTGGGTCTAATCAACCAAATTTAAGTGATTTATATATGAAATAGGGGTAGAAGAAACCAACGAAGAGATTGGTTTTTGAGTTTTTGATGCCAATATGTTCAGAGTGGTCTAAAATGTCGAAATATCGCATCAAAATCGCCTGTCCGTATGTGTGTATGTATGTGCAGATTTAATGTCTGTGGTTGCTCTAACTTTCGCAAATATTGAGATATCGGGCTGTTTTTTTTTTAATCGATAGAGTATCATTCAAGGAAGGTTGGTATTGAATTTGGCGATGATCGGTAAAGGGTTTTTTTTTAATTTTAATTTTTTTAGAAATGTCCGTGGTTGCTCTAACTTCCGCAAATATTGAGATATCGGGTTGTTTTTTTTTTTAATCGATAGAGTTCATTCATTTATTTATTTATTAAATCCATTCAACCATTCATCCATTCATCTATTCATCCATTTATCCATTCATCCATTCATCCATTCATTCATTCATCCATTCATTTATTTATTTATTAAATCCATTCATCCATTCACCCATTCATCCATTCATCCATTCAAGGTTTAATAAATAAATAAATAAATTAAACAATAAATCAAAAAATTAATAAATAAATATATTAATAAATAAATAAATAAATAAACCAATCAATCAATCAATCAATTAATAAATTAATAAATTAATAAATCAATAAATCAATAAATCAATAAATCAATCAATCAATCAATCAATAAATAAATTAAACAATAAATAAATAAATAAAAAAAAATAAATATATCAATAAATAAATAAATCAATAATTCAATAAATCAATAAAACAATATATAAATAAATAAGTAAATAAATAAAACATTAAATCAAAAAAATAATAAATAAATATATTTATAAATAAATAAATAAATAAATAACCTTCGCTCACAAAGCTTCCTCTATGAGGAAGCCAAAACAAATAAATACTAATAATTATACATCGAATAAAATACAAACTTCCTCATAGAGGAGCTTTGTGAGCGAAGGTTTCTACTTGCACATTTCAAAACCATAAGAAAACAATGTGCAGGTTTCTACTTGCACACTTAAAAACTATGAGGAAGCAATGTGCAAGTTTCTACTTGCACACTTAAAAACTATGAGGAAGCAATGTGCAAGTTTCTACTTGCACACTTTTTCGTACATTCGTTTGCCTTGTGGTTGCCTGCACATCCTATGACATGTTTATATTATAATGTCAACCTTTAACTGTTATATTAACTGTTTAAATTTTTATAATTATGGGTTTATCTTGATTTAGCTTATCAGGATATTAATAATAAAATATTTATTAAAATCATAGGAGATAAAGCTCTTCAATGCTTACAATTATAATACAATTAATGCAAAAGACTGAAGTTATCAATGAACAGTAACAAAATCGCCTGGGAAAAAAAATCTTTTATAATGTCTTATGTGCTCATATAAGAAGCGATTTTATATGCTTATATATGAATTTTGGCCTGATAAGATCTTATATGGTCATATATGATTATATAAGATTATATAAGGACATATAAAGAATATCTCTTATAATGTCTTATATATGTGTTCATATAAGACATTATAAGTTTATATAAGAAGCGATCTTATATGCTTATATATGAATTTTGACCTAATAAAAGCTTATATGGTTATATATGATTTATAAGGACATATATATATATATATATATATATATATATATATACAGGGTGTCCGAAAAATCGCCTACTCCACTTCGGGAGGTGATTCGGGACCCAAAAACAAGCAAAAAAGTTCATACAAACATAGGTCCGGAAATGAGCCGTTTCCGAGTTATAGCCACTTTTATGTTCAAAAATCGTAATTTAGAATCCGCTTGGCATCCCTCTTTCTTAATTATTTCTTAAATTAAAAATTTTTATTTTTAAATATTTTTAATTTTTTTAATTTTAATTTTTTTATTTTTTTTCAATTTTTCAATATTTGCAAATACGATTACATTATTTTTAAAAGAAATCAGTTGTTTTCACGGTTATTTAAAATCAGTTGTTTTCACGCCTATTCAAAATCAGTAAGTAAATCACGGCTTTTCAATAAGTTTCAAATTATTATTTAACAACACCTTACTTTTAGGTTGTATCTAATCTTTCCGTATTCATCAATGGATCGTTTAAGTTTTAATGAATTAGCTGATATGCATCTTATGTATGGTCTTGCTCAAAGTAATGCTGCCGAGGCAAGAAGATTATACATCCAGTCTTTTCCAAATCGAGATGTACCGGGAATAGCGTCTTTTCGAAATGTAGACAGAAACTTGAGAGAATTTGGTAATTGTAATTAAAAAAAATTAAAAATAAAAATTTACGATTTTTGAACATAAAAGTGGCTATAATTCGGAAACGGCTCATTTCCGGACCTACGTTTGTATGAACTTTTTTGCTTGTTTTTGGGTCCCGAATCACCTCCCGAAGTGGAGTAGGCGATTTTTCGGACACCCTGTATGTATATATATATATAATATATATATATTTAAATAAGTTTTAGAAAATTGTTATTTTTAAATGTTATTTTTTAAGTGTGCCACTTGATTTTCTTCTTCTTAACATGCCTAATATTTCTCTTAAAATTTTTTCTTGACTAAATATTTTGGTGTAACTCCGGTATATACGCCGCACCTGAGAAAAACTTAATTTATTGAGTACTATTTACTATGTTTAAGGCAAATGAATTATACCAATAAAAACTTTATATTGTCTACTACTATAAAAAAAAATAAAAATGTAAAATATTAATTTTTTGTATTTAATAAGAAAAACTTTTAGAAACCCTTGTATTTTTGCCATATGTCCCAGAGAGGTGGAATAAATGATATTCATAGGTGGAATATACGCCTTATAAAAAATTACAAATAATGTTTACAAATAAGGCAATAAAATGTCATAATAAGTTATAAAATGTGTGTAAAAAGTTTATTAAGATGTAAAAATAATAAACAAATTATAAAAAATTTTTAAAAGAAAATAGAAGAACGATGGATGCATTAAAGGTTATTGGTATACGATCCAAGAAAAAGAAAGAAAAAGAACACATAGAAGATTCCGATTTTTATAAAGTGTCTGTACTGTGGTAAATCCCGCAAGCTAAAAATGTCGTATATCCTAAGCAGGAGGGATATACAAGATATCAAGCTAAACAAAGAATACAAGAGCTATGCACTTGTATTTTGCTGTATATTCCATCCTTTATTACCCCTCTACACTTATCATAGAGATATAAGAATAGAGTACGCGAGCAAGCTGAAAAAGCGATATAAAAATAGAAAGAGAAAGCTGCGCGTGGGCCCCTTCTGTCTTTGTTTCGCATGCGCGCGTAGACAAAGACAGAAAGAGCCTACATGCAGCGTTCTTTTTCTATTCCTATATCGCAGCCTTTTACGTGCTAGCATATGACTCGCGCACTCTATTCTTATATCTCTATGAGACTTATGTATCATGAAATAACCATTAAACCTTTTACATTCCCTACAGTAATCATTTTACGTAGGTCGTAATATAGGATCGCGCTATTTACTACGGTGAGAAGTCGATTCAACTCACGACGGTTTCGTTAATATTGACAGTAAAGAACTGAAATTACAACACAATACTAATATGGCATAAAGGCATATAACAGTGTAATTGCGAGCAAGTATCTTTATTCCTTCTATTTTTCTGACTTCAGCGGCGTAAATCCCCGCGCGGCGTAAATACCGGAGTTACCTTATATAATTTAAATTTGATCATCCACGCCATTTTAGATGGACAATGTAGCGGCCCCAAATTTGTACCTAAAATTTTTCTTTTAACAAGACCTTAAATGAGGTGGATATTATAAATACTCGAAACTATTATTCCCTCTCTCTCTCTCTCTTTCTCTCTCTCTCTCTCTCTCCCTCTCTCTCTCTCTCTCTCTCTTTTTCTCTCTCTTTCTCTCTTGCCATTTAAAATTTTCGAGATGTTCTCTTTCGTTATTTTCGGGGGAAAAAGAGGTGGAAAACATTTCAACATTTTTCCATATTTTCAGCCGTTCTTAAAATACAAAGCAGATTTTAGAGACACCCTGTACAGACATAATAAGGGTAATGGAATTAATAATGACATATATAGAGCGACTCAATGAAATATGAGATAATTCTATGATATTACGATGCATTAAAATGAAAATTTGCGAACATAATAACGAAAAATACGTTCGATAATTGGTCAATTGAAAGTACGATGACTCACAAATGCGGCAAGTTTCGCGGAATAACAGTTCCGCGAATAAGAAACTCCACGAACGAGAATGTGAAATATTATCGGCTGGGAAACTCTTGGACGGAACGATAATATATGTCGACCTACGATAAATTATGTGATTACTCGTACAAAGTTGTAGTAAACGATTTGTTAAATGACTATACACATACTATACACAAGTAATGTACTAAAATATTAAAAGAATTAATGTAACGCAAATAAGTTAATGATAATAGTACTTAATACTGTTATATTATTTATAAGATTTGTTATATTAAAACCTCTAAAAATTTTGGACTGAAAAAAAAGATAGATTTTTTATCTCGTTTAATCTTTTTTTAATCAAAACTTTTACAAAATACCAATGCAAATAACTGTAAACTAATAATTTATATGTATATAATTGTAAATCCTGAGTTATTTAATAAAAGAAAATAATAGTAACGCGTTATTGTAATAATAATAACATAATTATAATAATAGTAACATAATCAATAAAAAATAAAAAAAGTAAAATTAAATATAAACAAAATTAATATAAGAACAATAAAAATAGCTATATAAAATTAGTAAAAAGTAATAATAATCATGTAATTTTAGCGCTAAATGTAGAGTATAACATAATAACGTTCCGATCGTTGATAAGAATGTTAGAATGTGCATTGACACACTGTCTCCCTTCGCCTGGATGGACGTCGCTTCATTGATATATGTAGTGAAGCTAGCTAAGTAAATGCTGTAAGTGAATTACGGTAATATGGATTACGTATGTCGTGCATAAATTATTTAGCGATCGACAAGGACACTGCGTGCATGAGTATGCGCTATCTACCCGTCTAATTCGTTATATCTATTCCCGTGTACATAGTGCCTTAAAAATATAAATTCTTTTTTTAATAAAAAAATAATTAAACATTACAAATCAAATAATTTATTTTTTTGTGTCAAATAAAATATAGGGTAGACCGGGGCACGTTGTCACACATTTTTTTCAATATTTTTTGTATTTTTTACATTCAATATTTAAGAGTACTTTGATATGCCAAAATTTCGAGTGAACCCTCAGCTTCAATTGGACAGTATCGAATTTTGTGTGATTGTTACTCTACAGTTGTTACATAACAATAAATAACGACAGGTCACGGGGCACGTTGTCACATCAAATGTAATTGCATGCAAAATGTAATCCAAACTGTATACAACGTAAATATCAATATATTATAGTGCGCTGCAATGTAATTAAGTAAAATCCTTCACAGAAACATTTATTTTATTTCAAAAAAGTACAAGAAGCACGAAGTTTTCGTCTTAATCTAAATAGGCAAGAATTCCACTCAAATGCGCAACTTATTGATAAACATTTTTTGTTTTATAATCATGTCGGTGATTAAACATAAAATATTTTTATTCGTTATCGTCATCCGAAGATTTGGAATAGATTCCCATCAAATTTGTGACAACGTGCCCCGAGGGCATTTTTTTACTTCAAACAGCCTCATGTCCGACACGTTTGAGATATTCGAAAGGTTAGGTACTGCACGCGGTAGGTAAAAGTACATACTAAAAAACTTTCAAGTTGATTTTACGTCAACACGGCTGGCGCAATCTCAAGACTGTAAACACACCAAAGATGGGCATACACTAACACGTTTTGGGAATGACGGGTGCTGCCCTCCGGTTATTAGTTTTTTAAATAAAGCCAAAGTGACAACGTGCCCCGCGTGACAACGTGCCCCGGTCTACCCTAGTATAATATAAAAATAGTAAAAACAGCAAAATTTGAATTTTTTTCAAAATCTGTGTAGGAAATATTTATTTATGTAGTTTCAAATTATTAATACAAATTTATATTACTTTTGTCAGCTTTTGTAACTTTAGTTTTCAGTATTAATTACTTTGAGAATTATGGGGACGGCGAGCGCCACTCTTAGCCGCTAGGGGCGCTAGCAAAGTTGGAGACGCACCGAGCTGTCACTGAGTACCGAGCATATCGTTAACGAGAAAATCTGTGTACATAAACGTGAATATTTCGGAATTTTTTAACATGCCGGGAATGTGTGTGGCATATGGATGTAAAAATAAGGGAGAGCATCGGTTCTCGAGGGACAAGAATGACAAGATGATGAAAAATAAACGGTGGATCATCACTGCTATAAAACGCGAGGATTTATGTTCGAATACAAATTCGCGACTAAACATATGTTTTATTATAGATATGTCTATTAATTTTATTGTAAACTCACTACTTTTAAAGCCGGTGGTAATATAATCCTCAGGTCTAAAGTGGTTTGTGCACAGCGAATTTGTATTCGGACATAAATCGCGTTTTATAGCAGTGATCCACCGTTTTTTCATCATCTTGTCCCTCGGAAACCGATGCCCTCCCTTATTTTTACATCCATATGCCACACACATTCCCACGGCATATGTTAAAAAATTCTCTAAACCTCTCTACTCATTAAACGTAAACATATGACATGTCCCCAATTTCAGTGCTGCCCTCTGCGCTGAGCTTGTCATCTCGCCGTCCCCATAGTAATCTTAGTAATCTTTATGTATACAAAGTAAAATAATAATAATAAATTTTAATTAAAATTAAAGATAAAAACTTATTCTATTATGAAAAGGTTAATCTTACATTAAAACTTCTCATAGCTCTGTATCACATAAAATATATTTTTAAGAACATTTAATTTAGTAAATTAATTAAATATCATTATATTATGTTTCTTTAATTTAAAATAGTTTAGGGAAAAAGTAAACTTTTAAAAAAATTCTTTGGTCAAAGAAATTAAGGAACTGTGAACACTGTATTGCAATTCTTGGAATATTTTATAATTACGTAATTACAAAGCAAAAATAAAAATTGTATTCAGAGTTTTGATGCGCAAATTAAGCGGCTGTCTTTTTAAAATAGAACGTGCAAAGTGCTAATCGCGTGAGTCGCAACGTCACTAAAAGCAGGAAAGTGTGACGATACATCTATGTGTGTGTGTACGTGTATACCTGTACAGAGCTTGTGTCGTCATTTACAGGAAAGATGGTAGAGTGACTTGGCCGGACTATCGATTTGGCACATATTCCACTCGCCATCGATAAACGGCTTATAAATGTGGTATTGTTTGTATTACATGCAACTGCCACACAATGATGTTATAACGGATAGAACCTCGCAATTTTTAACCTGTTTTCTAAAAACCTAGTATAATAAGCTAATTTTTATAATCTGGTTATTTGAAATAAATTTTATTCATAATATATAATTATAATATAATGTATAATTAAAATAAAATGAAATTATAATACAAATGTTCGTATGTAAATATGTGTGTATTATTATACAGTCATGTCCAAAATTATTAGGGGTAAGCGAGTATTTTTTCCGTATTTCCTAAAATTTACATAAAAATAAGTAAATTAAAGATTATAAATAAAAGTCTTTATTTCCACATCTTTATTTGCAAATATTTAATATTTTGTTACTCCTCCTCTATGTTTTATAACTTTTAAAATACACTTTATGAAATTAGTTGATCAAATTTTTCATAGTTAGATGCAAAAGTGCTTTATCTCACTCTTTTAACATTGCCATAATTTTTCTTTTTAATTGCATTATCGCTTTTAAACCTTCTCTCTTTCTCCCTCCTCCCAGTAAGACCTACTGTTTAATGAGGTTTTGAAGTCAAGACTTTATGATGGCCAATATAAAAGTTTGACTTTATTTTGCTTAAATTATAATTATAATTTACTTCTTTTGTGGCCATGTGAGAGCATTATTCTGTTAGGAAAATAATTTTTGATATCAATTTTCAAAAAATTTCTCTACAGAAGACTATAAAATTTCTCCCATGATATAACTGTGTATATAGTGGAATTTATTCATATTATACGCTGAGAGCTAATAATTTTGGACATAACTGTATATATGTACATACATGTATACGTAAATGTATGAGTGTGTGTGTGTGTCTGTATGAGGAACGTGTATACACACGCGCGCGTTGACCAGCACTCATTCACTATACTCATATATAATTTATCACGTTTATATTTTTATTATATATTTTTTATGTAACTTATTACGTTTATATTTTTATAATATATTTTTTATAATTTTATTACATGTTTATATTTCGTGTGCCAATTATTTCAGAAAGTATTGGTTTTTGGAAAAATGTATCAGGTAAAAGTTGGAGCGTTCAATATGGACCAATAGGGTAACTCCGGTATATACGGCCCAGTAAAAGGCAAGTTTATTTATCGAGTACTATTTACTGTGTTTAAAACTAAAACAAATAATTTATACCAATAAAAACTTTATACTGTCTACTACTATAAAAAAAATAGAAATATAAAATGTTCATTCTTTGTATTTAACAAGAAAAACTTTTAGAAACCCTTGCATTTTTGCCATATATCCCAGAGGGGTGGGTTATATAACATTCATGGGTAAAATATACGCCTTATAAAAAATTACAAATGTTTATAAATAAGGCAATAAAATGTCATAATAAATTATAAAATGTGTGTAAGAAGTTTATTAAGATGTTAGAATGATAAACAAATTATAAAACTGAAAAATTTTAAAAAGAAAATAGAAGAGCGATAGATGCATTAAAGATTATTGTTATACGATCCAAAAAAAAGAAGGAAAAAGAACACATAAGAAATTTCGAGTTTTACAAAGTGTCTGTACTGTGGCATAAATTCCGCATGCTAACTTGCCGTATATCCTAAACAGAAGGGATATACAAGATATTAAGTTAAACAAAAAATACAAGAGCTATGTACTTGTATTTTGCTGTATTATATTATTTACTATCCCTCTACAGTTATGTATCATGAAATAACCATTGAACCTTTTACATTCCCTACAGTAATCATTTTACGTAGGTCGTAACACAAGATCGCGCTTCTTACTACGGTGAGAAATCGATTCAACTCACAACAGTTTTGTTAATATTAACAGTAAAAAACTGAAATTACAACAAAATACTAATATGGCATAAAGGCACATAACAGAATAATTGCGAGCAAGTACCTTCATTCCTTCTATTTTTTCTGACATCTGCGGCGTAAAACCCCCGCGGCGTAAATACCGGAGTTACCCTAAACGATCTTAGTAGATTTTGAGTCCAGAGCCCATGTTGAGCCCATTAGGGCCCAGTAGGACCCAACACAAGCACTGGATCCAAAATCTATTAATAACGTTTATTGGTCCATTCTGAACCCTCCAACTTTTATCTGAAACATTTTTCAACTACACTAATACTTTCTGAAATAATTGGCACACGAAATAAAACTCACCCTGTATATAGATATATGAGGAAAAAAATTACTTAATTAAACGAGTTAGAAAGTAGTATGTAATTTTAGTCAAATATACTCCAATTATTATACCTAGAACGAGAGATCCGCAAAGGTATAAGAAACTTGACGCCTGATGGCTGCAGCGAAAAGTGCAACATCCGCACGTGAAGGAACATGTGCGCATGTTTTGATGTGGTCGCTAGGTTACAATACGCTCGATATATGACAATAACGCTTTTCACGCGACTTTGTCTGACTGAAGATGAATCAAAAGAAGAACTTAATTGACTAATGAGCCTTAAAAACTAATATTAATTATAATATATGTCTATAAGATAATATACATGTATATGTATATAAGATAAACAAATAAAAGATATAAAAATTTTTAAAATTGATGAGAACGTAGTGTATATATATTTTAATATAAATTATGATTTGTTCAAGAAATGGCATTAAAATAAATAAAATGTCACGAAAGATTAGGATATAAGTATGCCTCTCTCTTTTCTGTCTTTTTCTTATCTCTCTCTCTTTATCTCTCTCTCTCTCTTTTCTTCTTTTGCACATGTTCCCTCCTCTCTCCTTTCTCTCTTTTCTCTTTCTTTCTCCTTCCTTCTCTTCTTTCCTCCTCTTACTCATTTGCTTTTCAATCTTTCTTCAAGTTTTTTCAATCTTTTCTCAATCATTTCTTTGTTGACTAAGATAAGTCACATTTTTGCCAAATTAATTATTTACTGTCGTAATAATATTGTATAATAGTAATAAATATTAAAATTTGGTTTTAAATTTGCATTTAGTATATGGATAGTAAATGGAACGACACTTATTGTTAGTCGGTGTATCTGACATACCTGACATCCTTGCTGCAATTCTTTGTTGGACATAGGCCGACATCTCACCGCCACTTTTACAGACTCGGACATCTAGAAATGGGAGAGAATTGTCTTTAATCCATTTAATATTCTATTAAAATTACTATGATAGAAGTCCTGTTTAATTTATTTTTAATGTACAAAAGTGAAAGTATTATTTCTGGAGAGCTTTTTCTTTGTTATAAAATTTTCTTTTCCATAGTAGCAAAAAGAAAATGCAAAATTACATGTAATGTAAGAAAATAGTATAATAATTATCAACTTGTATTGATGCTTTATTTGAGCTATATTATAATGAAAGCGAAAGGTAAACATTGCATATAAAAAAATACAATAAAAGAATTAATGAAAGTTGTAAAAAAACACGTAGAATAGCTAATATAATTCTAATATAATTTGATTAAAATATGTACGCAATGTGCTTATGTGTTATTTACAATTAATAGAAATAAATGTATTTATTATATATAAACAGTAACTTTTCAAATATATATTTAGTTATCTATTGTTTTTTTCTTTAAATAAATAAAATAAATTTAAAAAATTGAGATAAAATAATGCAACTGTTAAGTTATATACAGTGTGTTTAAAAAAAAGGGTAAAATATTTTAAGAAAATTTAGTATGTCCAAAAACAAGTCGAAAAGTCTTAATAAAAATGGGTCCGCAAATGAGTCGTTTGCGAATAAAGCCAGGTCGACGAATGCGGTCTTATTAACAAGTTTGGTTGCACCACGATTTTCAATAATTATGGCTTTTTACACCAAGAAATGGCAGAAATGGCAGATATTCATTTTATGTATGGTAGTGCTAACAGTAATGCCCTAAAGCGCGTCGTCTGTTTAAAAATAAAAATATCAAAAACAAAAAAAGATATTAGAAAACAGCTTATTTGCGGCTCCATGTTTATTAAGACTTTTTAACTTGTTTTTGGGCATACTAAATTTCCTTAAAATATCTTACTCTTTTTCTAAACACCTTGTACATGTAGATTATAGAGTCACCAATCGAACAAATATGTCTCTTTGAGGTATCTTATATCTAGGGAAAGTATCGTAGTTATAATCGATTCTTTATTGCAATTTGCCTATATCAAACCTTCTACAATTTTTAAAATATCAAGCGCATTGATAGATATAGGGGAGACCGGGGTAAACTCGACACCGGGGCAAACTTGACACTAGCTTTTTTGCCAATTTAAATCTATCGTAAAAACTTGCCTTTTCTACTGTAAATCCGTCTTTATGTGCCAGTATTATCAATGGAATTTGGTGACATTCTGAGTTGCGGTGTAATTTTTAGCGCGACATAAGCGTTTTTGATGGCAAAAAGTAATTTTTCTGATTTCTAAAAAATTTCTACTCTTTCATCGAGTTTTATTTTTGCGAACCTATATGTAAGTGATTTTGATGCTTTATACAAATCCGGTAATAGTTTTTGCGTATTTTCAAAATTTTTATGTTTTTGGAGTGAAAAACGACGTTCGGGGCAAAGTCGATACCACGCCGTTTCATCGACTCCCAATAATAAACAATGCTTGTTATGCAGTCATATGGCTCATGACAAATGTGTGCGCACGTCCGATCGCGAATTTACTTGCATGAATTGTTTTTCAGACATGAGTTTGGATAAAAATAATTAAAAGTTTAACAATTTTTGTTCTCATTATTTCCAATAAATGTTTTCTAAATCGCAATAAACAATGTATTTTTAGTTTTAGACAATAAAAAATAAGTTCCAGGTCAAATTGTATCAATCAGGCAAAGTGTCGAGTTTGCCCCGACATTTTTCAATTTGAAAATTTGTCTTCGCGTCACTTTTCCTTTTCTAGGAGCAAAACTAAGCGACGTACAGCAAAACTTCCTTAAACAATTTTGTACCTGAAGAAACACTTTTTAAATGTGTACCATTGAATTTGCTTGAAAATTTTAATTAATTGTTGAAAATTGCCTTTGAAAAAATCGTGTCGAGTTTGCCCCGGTCTCCCCTATCCACTTAACCAATATAATGTTCTCCTTTAGTATACAGTTTAATTTACAAATTCTTTCTAACATTTCTCCATTTTTTATTCATATTTAGAAAAACTTGTAAGAATCATAAAAATATAAAGCATTGATAAAATGCTTGCATTTTTTCACTATTTTGGAATAATTTCTTCTTTACAGTAAATTTCATTTACCTTTACTTATTGTCCTAAATATATACATATAAATAACCTTTTAATTTTACTCCTTTCTAATAACTTATGATATTTTTCTTGCACTTTATTTTTGAACAACCATTATCCTAGCTTATCATCTTTTAAATGACAGGCTAAAGAATACACTATCTATCCATCATTTAATATATGTAAGTGTATTAGATATTGCGTGGAAACACACATCATTTTCCTTAATTAATTTTTTCAGAAATTTTACATGAGAAATATTGTCAAATATTGCGTAGAAATACTCTTTTTATTAAGATAAAAAGCACTTAGCGTTTTTTTATATTTTTAACGTCTTTTTCTAGACTTATCTATACATCTACAGAACAAACTATTATTTTCTGTTTATCTGCAGAATGTTTCCGAAGGTATTTGTACTCAACGTTATTTTCTATTACAGAAGATGTGCACAAAATGTTGCATAAAAAATCGATCGTATGGATAAGTATGGATAGCGTGTGTACAGAGGCATTTGTAATTAATTCTTTAAAATAATGTTTTGGAAAATAACTGGTTGAATTCGTAATAAAGTAACTCTTAATTCAAATATAAGAAAATTTTTTAAAAAATATTAGATTACAGTAAGCGCGGTATTTTGAAAAATAAAGACATTTTTACCAGTATTTTAAAGTGCTCCTAAAAATTAGTTTTATTAAAAACTAATATTAACTTTTATTTAAGATGAAAATGTTAACATTTTTTTTATTTTTTATACTTTCGGTAATATTTGTTCTGAATAAATTGATTTTTATTTAAAAAGGTGTTTTACCTCCTAAACATGCGATTGTGTGGACATTGGACATGGATTTCTTATTTTAATGTATTAAATTTATAATTAGGGTAACTCCGGTATATACGCCGCACCTAAGGAAAACTTAATTTATTGAGTACTATTTCATATGTTTAAGGCAAATGAATTATACCAATAAAAACTTTATACTGTTTACTACTATAAAAAAATTAGAAATAAGAAATATTTATTCTTTGTATTTAACAAAAAAAAACTTTTAGAGACCCTTGCATTTTTACCATATATCCTATAAGAGTGGGATAAATGATATCCATAGGTAGAATATACGCCTTATAAAAAATTACAAGTAATGTTTATAAATGAGGCAATAAAATGTTATAAAATAAGTTATAAAATATGTGTAAAAAGTTTATTAAAATGTAAGAATGATAAACAAATTATAAAACTAAAAAATTTTAAAAAGAAAGTAGACAAACGATAGATGCATTAAAGGTTATTGTTATATGATCCAAAAAAAAAGAAGAAAAAAGAACACATAGGAGATTTCCATTTTTACAGAGTGTTTGTACTAGGGCATAAATCCTGCACGCTAAAAATGCTATATATCCTAAACAAGTGGGATATACAAGGTATTAAGCTAAACAAAGAATACAAGAGTTAGGCACTTGTATTTTGCTGTATTCCATCCTTTACTATCCCTTTACACCTATGTAAGGGAAACCAGGGCGAAGTCATCACTATTTTTTCGGTGCCGATTTTTAACAACAAAACAAATAATTTTAGTAAAATGTGGTACGTATCACGTTGTAAAGAGTGAACTGTTGGCTACAAAATTTATACGGACATTTTTGGTCTACGTTGCTTTGTTCAACTGGTATAGAGTGAAAACGACAAAGGTGCAAAAATTCAAATGTCAAAATTGCCGGGCCGGAGTCGTCACTCTATTCTCTATTATAAATTTTAAATAAAAATTTATAATTCCGATCATGAAAAATGATAGGATACATTTTATTCATTATTTTTTAATAGAAAAATGGAAACATTAAATAAAAACACGATGGCGGAAAATAATTACAAGAAAACCGCACACACTTATGTGCCCTACGCTCGCACGTTTCTCGTCAGCTCTATTCTGTCATCATCTCTTAGCACACGCAGCACATATTATCCAAGTCCTCGCCGGAATCCGACCACTGCTGCTTCTTTGACTTTGATTTTCGCCGGAAACCTCAATGATATGGCTTGATACGACTTCGCCCCAGACACAAGTTTCAAGTTTGATCGCTCATAAAATATTAGAAATCAATGAAAATAAAAAAACTTCATTGGATTCGTGTTCAGCATGCATTACTCTTTAGAATCACTTACTTTGAGATTCGGAGACACAATAATATTTAAGATATTACAAATTTTCGACGCGCAACAAATTTTACTTTTGACCTCCAAAACACGTTTGGCTCGATAAGAATCACAACATGGCACATAACTTCACTAAATTCCGTTGGTCACGTGGGCATCATAAGCCGCGTTTACAGTATTAATGGCGAGTTCACACAACATACAGATTTCGAGATAATTGCAATGACGACTCCGCCCCGGTGACGACTTATTCGCCCCGGTCTCCCCTATCATAAAATAACTATTAAACCTTTTACAATCTTTACAGTAATCATTTTACGTAGATCGTAATATATGATCACGCTACTTACTACATTGAAAAATCGATTCAACTCACGACGGTTTTGTTAATATTAACAGTAAAGAACTTAAATTACAACACGATACTAATATGACATAAAGGCACTTAACAGAATAATTGCGAGCAAATACCTTCATTCCTTCTATTTTTTCTGACTTCTGATGCGGCGTAAATACCGGAGTTACCCTAACATTTATAATTAACATATTAAAAGCTCATCAAAATCGAAGGAGGACACTTCCATTTTGCATCCTTATAGGGCTATTTAATTTAACTTCTATTCAAACAAGTTCCGAGTTAAGTGCAAAATAAAACCTTATATTTATTTTTTCAAGTTATACATATGTATTCTTGCATTTTTGTAGTGTGATTTTTGTTATTTTTAATTCGGAAGTCATTAACCTTATAAAATATTCCTGCTAGAAAGAAAAAAAAAGAAAAAATTTTATTTAATTTGATCAAATATAAATATCATATAGTGTATATATATATATATATATATATATAGGGGGAGTCCGGGAGACTTGACCATAGAGGAGAGTTGAACCACTTCAAATATCTCGTTTAAATTTTGAACAAAGCACGAACCGAGCACGTGACAATATGACGCTTGGTAGTGCATTTCGACTGTGAGTGAGACAAACGTGTTGTAACGTGCTCGGATTGAGCTCTTTGTTCAAAATTTGAACGAGATATTTGAAGTGGTTCAACTCTCCCCTATGGTCAAGTCTCCCGGACTCCCCCTACACTGTGCCAGACTAGAGTCAAGCTCAACAGGGTCTTCTTTCCCCGCTAATTTTTTCAAGCCCGTTCTCTTGGCAGTGGTTTCGCTAGATAGTAGATAGGGACAGTGGGAATCTCGTTAATCCATTCATGCGCGTCACTATAATTAGATGACGAGGCATTTGGCTACCTTAAGAGAGTCATATATATATATATATGGTTATATACAAATATGTGTCAAAATTTGTCGATAAATTTAATATTTCATTTATCCTGAACAATTGAAAAGGCAAACACTTATACATTGAGCACGGGTACACCGGGACATTTAGGCCGCGGCCTATACCTCAAATTCAACCTAAAGTCTGATCTGAAGCTAGTTTCGGCCGTCTATCAAATGTTTACAGCAGGCGGCCTAAATAATTTAGGTCGGATTTGAGGTATAGGCCACGGCCTAAATTCAGGGTGTAAACCTAGCCATTATATCTACAAATACCCTGCTATATGAAGTTGCACCCTTTTTAGTATCTCAGGGCATATGCCCGTTCTAGACTGGAGGATGACCCAGTGAGAAACGATACATCGGATCGACGTCGATTAGATATCGAAATCTCAAAATCGATCTTCACATCAATTTTGATATTCAGGTGGTCCCAGTTTCGAGCATTCATCGATATCGAAATCTTTGAAAATTCGATATATTTCGTATGAGAACTAAAGCGCTTTTATAACGTTTTTTGATGTCATAATAGAGTCTGCAAACGGAGGGATTTCAACCTCTTTGTTTGAAAAATTATTTGATATTTATAAAAAATATAGCAATCGAATCAATGTCGAAACAATGTCGACTCGATGTCGATTTGAACTCTAATAAGGAAATTCACCCGACATAAAAAAAAATTATATTTATTTTGAAATTTTATTACAACTTTTTAACTAAATTTGTTTCTTAAGATGCAACCTATGATTATAAATATTTTCTCATACTTGAAAAACACACTTACCTTGGTGGGATTCGAACTCGGGACCTCTGGATCGTGAGCCAACTGCCTTACGTGGTAGACTACTTCTTAATTTGATGTAAGTGTTATATATAGTCTACATATGTGTCATAACCAGCACAAATATATAATTTTTCAAAAATTCTTAAGAAACAAATTTAGTTTAAAAAGAGTAATAAAATTTCAAATCGGATATACGAATATAATTTTTTCTTAATGTTGGGTGAATGTCAGAAACCAGTGCCGGCTCATTACAAAATTGGCCTATTGGGCCAACGTCGCGCCGCGCAATCTAATAATGACAGTCTTGATGTGTGTATTAACCATACTCACACGACATGAAAATGCTTCTCACATGAAATTGCACGCGTATCGAAACATATTCAGAGCGCGTGCTCCGTCTCTAACCAGTGCGAAATAGTAATCGAATCGATGTCGAAACTATGTCAAATTGATGTCAAAGAGTACAAATCGACATCGATTCGACATCGTTTCAACATCGATTTGATTGCGTATACATCATGCATGATTCTTAATTGTTCGGCGAAGTTGTTTTAATATATTTTAAGAATATGATAATAATATATTTTAAATATTTATATTTTTTAAATAAATTTATAATTAATTAATAATATAATAATAACTCATAATTCTCACTGAAAAAAGTAACTTATCGTTACCATAACTCGTTTTTCTCATTGAAAAACGTAATCCCCGGCAACAAATTTTTCATATAACAACATATATATAAATGTATATAATCCTTTTTTAAAATGAACATTATATAATATATTATATATATATATATATATATATATATATATATATGTATAGCAATATAATATAATACTTTCTTTCAAGATTTTATATATATATTTTATTATATATATATATATTTATTTATATATAATTTATATAAATTTATATAAATTACATTATATATACTAGCTGCAGGTTACCCGGGCTTCGCCCCGGAGGACATATGTAATAAAACACGCAAATAGTCTCTCTCTCTCTCTCTTTCCCCCTCTCTCCCTCTCTCCTTCCCTCTCTCTCTCTCTCTCTCTCTCCCTTTCTCCCTCCCTAAACGGACGGACGGACAGACAGATAGACAAACAGTCAGGTTTTATATATAATATAGTATGAAGTATGACGATATAAATTATATATAAATAGAAAAATTTATATAAATTATATATAAATATATATATTAGACCGCATACTTGGTTAATGTATAATTTAAAACACAATAATTTTCACTTTTCTTCGATTCAGGAAACAATTTAGTTCTTTTCATCTCATAAGTCGAATCGATATCGAACCGATATCAAATCGTTGATAATGGACAAACATGAAAAACAGTGAAAATCTTGAAAGAAAATATTGTATTATATTGCTACATGCTACCAAAACAGATGGTTTGCAAAGTTATCATAACATCGAAATAACCTCGAAATATTTGAAACTATCGATGTTCAACAACCTGCAGAACCGCATCGATGAGATCTGATAGGATCGATATCAAATCGACGTCGATCCGATGTATCGTTTCTCACTGGGGAGCCGACTCTCGGCTCATCCGAGTGAGTGGTGTAGACGGGTAAAAATCTATAGGTTATGTATAGTTTATGTCACGTACACTATAGAAGGCGGATGAGCCGAGAGTCGGCTCATCCTCCAGTCTAGAACGGGCAATACAGGCTACGTTTACACCCAGCGACCTGATCGCGGCCTGACCTATATTGTGACCCGAAGTAGGTCTAGTCATCTTTCGTTTACACCGAAAGAAACCTAAAAATTGACGGGATCGTATTTGGGATCGCCCTGAATTGCAGCGAATCCGAACAAGCAAATGAAGCTTTTAGGACGCGTCGCGCTTTACATCGCAAATGATAACGGCCGATTTCAGGTCGGGTCACTAAAATACGTAGCCTGATCTGAAGCCAGGTCCGGTCGTCTATCAACTGTTTACAGCAGGCGGGCTAAATAATTTAGGTCGAATTTGAGGTACAGGCCGCGGCCTAATTTCAGGGTGTAAACGTAGCCACTGTTCTAGCATTCTATTTGTTAGACATAATATTGGTAATTAAGAATTCAAAATTATGTTTCTAAAGACTAAATTTAAAATTTTATGAGCTTTATTTATCTTATATGTTTAATATTTCATGCGTATTAAAAGCTTACAATGCTCTAAATTGTCAGATAGAATTCTGTATCATGTAGATACACAAAAAAATGATACATAAATATACACCAGTACCTTATTCTGTAACTCTAACGACATTGTTGTTAAGAGCTGCAGAATCGAGGCACAGAAATGATAACAAATAGATAGCTAGACTTAGCAACTAGGTATAATAAATAATGAAAGCTATATATCAATTGTATGACATTTAGCATATAAATAAAATACGGAGTTGTTATCAAATATCTACTTATTAAGAATATTGCTGTGAAACCTTTTTATTGGATATTCCATTCGTACGTCAGTCGACCTTCGCAGATAGATTGACCTTAAACCTAAGGTTAAAATGTCTGGCTCGTGACATCACCGTTCTTATCAGTGCGTGAGTATACTCGTATAGCATGTGATTGTATATATGTGTATTCAGACAAACATCGAAATGTGTTAAGGAATGCTTAATATGGAATTATTTCTCCGACTAAATAGATACTAAATCGATTACTAATGATTCATTAGAATTTCATTCAGAGTTACCATTATAACTTTTCATAAAATTGAATTTCTAAGATAAAATTCTTGTTGTTTGAAAAGTTATAACGGTAATTCTACTTGTAACGGTAATTAGTTATATATATATATATATATATATATAACTAATTATAATATAAATGCATGATCCAATACTACATTGAATTAACTACTTTGAGTTAATTCACAAGGAAACGTCTCCGTTTACAAAAGTAATCTATGATTAAGCAATTTATTTGAAAACTAAACATATTTTACAAATTATTACATATATGATACAAATATTAACAATAAATATTTAGGATATTAAACACAAAACAAAATTAAAATATCTTAATTTCTCAATTCTATAAGAAAATCTTTTCTTATCTTTTTCTTTGTAATGTTTCACTTGTCATGTGTTTCGACTTTTGAGGCTGTTTTACTTTTCTACGATGTAATGCAAGATTGTATTATATAGGCAAATTATGATCGTGGAGGGTAGATACGTGATGACCGCTTGACCGAGTAAAGCCTAAAGTTTGAACTAGTCATGGGATCTTATAATACCGCTTTCATTTGCTTGTGAAACAAAGACGCCGAGAAATGTTATAATATTCGTACTCATACACATTTTTAAAGAATAATTGTTTTAATTACAAAAAATTATTATTATATTGTACTCTCTTTTGTATACAGGATACATATAGTGTGTATCACATAAAGTGTTTTTTCCAAAATTATTAAAAGTAAAAAAAAATTTTTTTTTACAGTTTTTATGGTTTCTTTTGTTAAATGACAGACAAAAGTAACGCCGTTAGTCTCTCCGAAAAGATACAAAAGAGACGATACTCCAATTGGGATTCTTTAACTAATTTTTAATAAATTTTTCTATAGAAAATTTAATTGTATGCACTGTTTTTTTAGACCTTTTTAATTTTTAATATTAAATTGAGAATCTTAAGAATCCTGATATTAAATCTTGAGAAATAAGCCTTTAATATAAACATTTTTAATTCTATTAATTTCTGTTACTGAATATTTCTTTATCTTTTTTAATTTTTATAAAGTTTTTAATGTATTTTTTGTGCATTAAGTCAATAAATAAACAAAAAAGTATTTTAGATAAATTAAAAACAAATAATAAACTTTGCTCTTTTTATTATAAAATTGAAACATTTTTCTAAGTTAGAACTTTATTATGATTAAATAAGATTTTTTTACCTATCTATAATTCTGAATTTAAATATATGCTATTTATTAACTCGAGAACTGTCAAAAATTCGAATATTTTTATCTAAAAAATTAAATTCTAAGCGAATAAAAAATTCAACCTACAAAAGATGTTTTACGTCTTACAAAACAACTATTCTATAATTTAAAAAATATTTTTAACGTTAGTCTTCCACAGTTTATTGACACTTACACCGATGATGAACTCTCTCGTAATTTTATATTGGAAAACACAGGCACATGACTTTTCGCCGCACAAAAGTCGAATCGAAACCGACTTGAAGCGACATACGACAATGTGTACGGAATGATGAACGCGTTCAGACTGACAACGCCGCGCAGGTCGAAGCGTCCGACGCCTCTGTTGTGGGCGTCATGGCTCATATTTAATTCGAATCGTTGCAACAGCGCGCGCGTATTTCTATGGGCGCTCTGATTGGTTGGTCGATAGCCGCTGTAATTCAAATCTGTTTAGATCGTATAAAGTTGGCTTACTTCAGATAAAATACACCATTACGTTATATTTTTTCTTTTTGCATTGAAAATGTAGTTTCCAGATATTGAAAGAAAAAAAAGAGAAAAGAAGAATGTTAATTGTTAATAAAAATACGTTAATTGTTAATGAAAATACGAGAAAATATATATAAGGAAAAGATAAATATGTAAAATCAATTAGAAAAGCCATGCGATCCAAGCTTAGGTCTTTGACAGCCTTATATTAGTTACTGTATACATATATGTCTATATATATAGTTTTAAGTCCGACAAATAATCGGCGCGCAGTATGTTGGAAAAAACTATATGTATATATATAGACATATATGTATACAGTAACTAATATAAGGCTGTCAAAGACCTAAGCTTGGATCGCATGGCTTTTCTAATTGATTGTATATCTTTACGATCCTATTTCTCTTATTATTATTCACGTCGCCTGAGAAAGACGTTTCAAACTATTATTAACCGGCTATTGCGATAAATATTACCACATGCCTCGGTAGTCGAATTGGTACGACGCCCTACACGGAATGAGGGAGGTTCCAGGTTCGAACCCTGGCTGAGGTAATATTTTTCGCAATAAATTTTCTTTACAGTTATTAGATATTTAAATCGAGTCGATTTAATTCCGGGGAGGGAAGGGTTTTTAATTCTAACAATTACTGTGTTTTAAGTCCGACAAATAATCGGCGCGCAGTATGTTGGAAAAAACTATATGTATATATATAGACATATATGTATACAGTAACTAATATAAGGCTGTCAAAGACCTAAGCTTGGATCGCATGGCTTTTCTAATTGATTGTATATCTTTACGATCCTATTTCTCTTATTATAAATATGTAAGTTAGATATATTTCTTACAATTATCTGAGAGACAAAATAATTAAATGTTTGAATTAAAAAAAAAAGGAACAAGGGAAGAAGGGGGAGGGAGGGAGACGGAGAGAATCGAATCGTTATCGAATCGAATCGAATCGTTATTTATACACGCTCTGGGATACATCCCCTAAAGCGTAGAAACATTTGTACAAAAAATAGACGAAGTCTATTTATTAAAGTATAACGCAGATAAGACTAGTTACAAAAACAAAAAAGAAAAAGATAGAAAAGTATAATAAAATAAGAGAAAATTAAAAATAAGAAAAAACGTTAAGCGCACAAACGAGAAAAAAAACAAAAAAAGGTATTAGCCGTGGGTTTGTCCAGACATTACAAGCAGGTGGTTGTACAATTTTGATTTGAAGTCCGGTAAAGAAGACGCGTTGCGTATGTCCGGAAGTATGCCATTCCACAGTTCCGCGGCAGAGCTACAAAAGGAACGCTTATAGAACTCTGTGCGACACTGCGGGAGAATCAAGGTGCCAAGCGGAGCCTTTATTTCACGCGTGACTATGTCGTGTTTGAACACGAAGTTAGAGTAGATGACCTCGGGTCTCTTCATCTCCGCTAGCACCGAAAAAGTTAGGCTCCCCACAAAATACAAACGTCGAAAACTGATTTTAAGCCAACCAAGTCTGACGAAGTAAGGCGTTATATGTTCGTTCCACTTGGCCTGGAAAATAAAACGGACGCATCTATTGTAGGCCCTCTGCAAGCGGAGATTTTGTTCGCCCATGATGTTAGTTAGGATCGTGCAGCCATAGTCAAGAATAGGTACAATCAGGGCCGAGACCAGCATGATGCGAAGAAGAAGCGGTAGGAGATGCTTGCAAAGTTTTAGTTGGTACAACGCCGAGTTAACTCTCGTTATTGTTTTCGAGATCTGCATTTCCCACGACAGCGAACAGGTTAATGTAACACCCAGATATTCAACTGAGTCCGAAAATGGAATTATGGAGTCATTTACATAGATGGATGGTAACGCGTTACTCTCCAGACTACTAATATATCGAGAGAGAGAGAGAGAGAGAGAGAGAGAGAGGGGGGGGGAGAAAGGAAGGGGGGGGGGGAGAGAGGGAGAGAGGAGGGGGTGGGAGGAAAAGAGAGGGAGGAAGAAGAGGGAGGGAGAGGGGAAGAAAGAGGGAGAGGGAGAAGGGGGAAGAAAGAGAGAGGAGAGAGAGAGAGAGAGAGAGAGAGAGAGAGAGGGGAGAGAAGGAGAGGGAGAGAGAGAGATTGATTGATTGAGCTTTATTAGCCTTCTTGGCTATTTTTTACATAAAATATCCTTAAATTTAATTCCTCTACATGAGGTACAATATACTCTTTTAACCTACGTTTGAATGGTTCAATTCTTTCGCATTGCTTAATTTCTACCGGTAGGGCGTTGTACATATTTAAACCTTCATAAAATGGACTTCTGTGCGCTTCTCGTCCTGCGATATTGAATTCTAATATTCTCAGCCTGCCTTGTTTGCCGTCCACTCACATCTCTTACTATTACTATCCTATTACTTAAATGTCTTAAGATTATGCCTCTTACTATTTTAAAAATAAAAATACATACATTGTACATTAGCCTCTGCCTTACATTCATAAACCTAAAGGTTTGCAACATTAATTCTACCTTTGTATATTGCGAACATTGTAATATGACTCTTATGGCACGGTTTTGTGCCACTTGCAGTCGATTCAATTGCGTTGCACCCATGCCTACTAACATCGTTGCGCAATATTCAAAATGAGGCGCTATGATAGACTTATACAGTACATCTAGTGTACCCCGATATATTATTTCTTATTCTATTCAGAAAGCTCACTTTTTCCCTATTTTCTTCAACATATAATCACTGTGATCCTCCCAACGAAATTTACTATCGATCATTACACCCAGATGTTTCGCTTTTTCGCCCTCTCTATTACAGTTCCATCCAAACTTTTTACAATTATGTTTGCTTTTATTTCTTTCCTTATACTTCTAACTATCATATATTTGGTCTTATCTGCATTTATTTTTAACATATTCACATTCATCCATGCATTCTTCAAGTATACCGAGCACCATATTTAGTTTCATTTTTAATTCTTCACAACTTTCTCCTGTTACACTTGCGGTCGTGTCATCTGCAAATAATCTAAATATACTTCTCTTCGGGCAGACTTTAAGGGGATGCTAGAGCCGTCTGTTTTACCGGCATTTTTTGTCGGCACGTAGCGTCGTATTAATTTGACAGATTTAAAAATCCTTCTCCAGAATTGCAGTACATACATTAATGATTCGGGGGAACTCCGATTTTATATAAAAAACGAGAAGAAATTACGGAAGTACAGATTTCCTTATCCTACTTTTATCCCAATATGGCCGCTCGAGTTGCGGCAAGTTGTCAGTTCGTCACAAGATGTATTTCATATAAGAGATATACCATTGGTACGAACGCGAAAACAAGTTCCCTCGAATTGCACAACAAGAAAAACATCGATAAACCCTCCAAATCAAGATTTGGAAGCGTAATATAAAAGTATAATGTCGATGTGCATCGTACGTATGTGTGCGTGCAATGTAGCGTACTATCCTTGTTTATATCTTTGTCTATACAAAGACAGATATAGTCGATAACATAGAAAATGGTAATTTTGTCGGTTATACAGACGGCTCCAGCATCACCTTAACAATATCATTTATGTACAAAATAAACACTAGAGGTCCTAATACGGATCCCTGTGGCACGCCAAATACTGTCTCAATTATTTTAGAACATATATCATTGAATCTATCCAGGGAGAAACGCGAGATAGACGTCTATTAGATGTCGGAGCCATCTAATCTAAAACAACATCTAGAAATATCTTAATTAGATGTTATGTAATTTTATGCCACTGCGTTTTCTTAGAGACAGTTCAATATTTACACCTAATATTCACACAATAACGGTGCATTGTTCATAAAACACTTTTTTGAGCTCAATTTATTTTTCGACATCTAATAAACATCTAATAGACGTCTAAGTGAATGACACGTAATTTTTGAAAAGACGTCTAATCGACATCGATACGACGTCGATATCGGCGCGTGCAGGCGGCTACTTCGCTCTGCTGCTGCTAAATATAATTATATGTACACAATAATTGATATTAATTAATCTTTAATTAAAATTAAATTTTTACGGAATGCTGTACGTTATAGTGATTGATTTTTTCACGGGCGTTATTATTAGCTAATTAAGGAGGTTCGATGGCTTCATCGGGGGGAGTAGTGGGACGCGGGGGTTCTGGAAACAGCGCACTAGCGTTTGAAGTAGTGGGAATGAAGGGGATTGCTCTGATTGGTCGCCGCGTGTATAATGCGTGCTGCTATTCACGTCGTTCACGACCATGACAGTCTATGCAGACGAAAAATCAAGCAATTTATGCTTTAATAATTAATTTTTCTACGAAATGTGCGGTAACCTTTCCCTTTCTTTCGCTCATTTATTTGTAAATTATTAAGTTACATGTGCAAATTTCTTTTTCTTTATCATTTGCATTTTTTTTGCACTTATTTCATTCTGAAGGTATATGCAATATGTCATTTCCCATAAAAACCATAAGAACCTATGTTAAAAATGCAGCCAGTTTCATGCAATTTTAATATGTTGTTCTGGAATGCAAAATAGAATTATGTGAATTTTTTGGGAATTTTTCACCGTCCCGTTTTGAAATAAATCTACTCCTAAAATTGTACTTTTTAGGTTTTTGGAGTAGATTTTTTTCAAAACGGGACGGTGAAAAATTCCCCAAAAATTCACATAATTCTATTTTGCATTGCAGAACAACATATTAAAATTTCATGAAATTCTCTGAATTTTGTTGTAGCCATCGAACCACCTTAATGCTGGTTATTAATATTTGATTGTCTACACTGGCGTCGCGCCCTTTTACCGCGCGTAAAGAGCCTATAGGAGAGAGTAGCACCAACGCGCCACTCTCTGATTGACTGCCATGGAGTAAACGTCACGTGACCAATGAGCGCCTCTCTAGCTCTCTCGAAGCTCGCTCTAACCGCGCGGGAAACGTTGTTGTTCTCGCGTCTCGTGCAGTCCCGTCGTCCTGTGTCCTGTGTGTGTGCAGCAATCGACTAAAGAGTTTCGATCGCGCGCCCGTGGATCCGCGTTCCCAATGTTCCCATCGCGTTTCGGGTTTTATCTCGACCGGCGTCGGTTGTGACATGGTGGAAGTAATAAGGTGTGCTATCTTCTCGGACGAATTTTCGTCACATTCTGCGTAGCACCAAGTTTCCGCCATCTTGCAAAATCACTATAGCCAACCTATAGCAACGCGACGATAAAAGTAAACGAAAGTGTCACGGTATACACAGGTTATACACAGTTTTGTAGCAATTTTATGATTTTTATGAATGTAATATAAAAAATCTTTTATAATGCCATCGTGTTTTTTTAAAAACTGTAAAAATACGTCGCGAAATAAAAAAAATGTAAGATATTTTTCATTTCCAAAAAATCAAGAAATGATTGCGAAATGGAAAATACTTTGCAAAGAAAACGTCAACCCAAACAATAAAACGGTATGTACTGTGACGTTGCGGCTCGCCGCACCGTCGCGGCGCCCCGCCGCCGTCACAAGGCGCGGAATTTCGCGCCCAGGGACGGACCAGGGAGGCAACGACGAGATCTCCAGGGGTCGTATTTAATCGCGTTTCCGCATTTTGATTATTTTCTTTTGTTTTTTTTATGCAATGTAATACGCGCGGCACCTCACCCACACCACGGCAAACCTTCGAGGTAGGAGTACTTGGCGAAGGAAATCAAGGACGATCGATAACCAAGGAGGGGTGGCAAACACGGAAGCAGCAGAGATCGCGGGCTGGCGAGAGCAACGCGGCAGGCGGGCGGCACGTGCGGCAGCGACGGACGAGGCCGCCGATAGCGGGGCCCCAAGCGCTTGGGTAAACACCCGGCTTCAGCAAACGATCTCCACAAAACACCGACTCACGGGGTGGCTGGCCACCGCCCCAGGGTCAAACCGGAGGCACACCGGCACGAGCGAAGTTCCGTCCGCCGCTAAGGACAAAATTTGAGGAGTCGTACGCCGCCGAGGGACCGTTGCCCGCCCCCGAAGGATCTCGTATCGATAGCACTGCGCCGGGACACCGCGGGCTTGCAAGCTCGCGCCCGATTGGCTCGCGCGCCCCTCAGGAAGGGGTACCGTATCGATTCCGCAATCGAGCGGGTTTAGCGTTTCACTCTCTGACTCTCTGGTCGTCCGTCGGCGAGATACGTTTTGTAAGATACGCGATAGCCACCCCGAGTCGGGTATTTCGATCGTTGTTTGGCGGATCAAGGATCGTTGGTGGAAGGTGACGGCGAGGAGCCTAGGAGGAGGCGTATCACCGGTGAGGTTGCCCGTAAATCGCGATATGTAAAGCCACGACACCGCCCTCCGGTGCACGCTCTCGCTCGGGATAACGCATGTTAAGATCGAGTGTAATTTCGCGATCGATAACGAGAGCGAAGGGCCTCGGGATGGTATCGTGGCTGCGGAACCGTGGTACAAGCGTTATGGCGAATCCCTGGAGGTCGCGATAGGCGTTAATGAGTTCGATATCGCGAGTATATTGCGTTGTCCTCGCGACCTTGGTGTACGGCCGCCTACGGGCCGGTATTTCGTCAATTGCGTTACCGTTTCTTCGCGTCGGGAAATTCTTGTGTTCGAGCGTCGGTGTTAGCGTATCGATTTGTGTTCGGATCTCGTTATTACGGGTTGATAATTGTGCTCTCGCGTTGAGAAACTTTGCGTCCGGTATTACTTGCGTTACGTCCTATGGCGTCCCTGCTCGCGACCACCTCGAATTTTGCGTTGGGACGTCGATGGCATTGTTAACTGCGGTCGAATGTCGTTCCCGCCGATTGATTAATTATGTTAGACTTGTACTCGCGTTAAGAAATTACCGGCGTTCACACGCTTCGTGCGTTTAGATGTTACTTGCGTAGTTCTTCATGGCGTTCCGTGGTTATTAGCGATATAGCGACTCTAGTATTTCGCGTTGACCGGTATTCCGCCTCATTGGAGAACCGCATTAATCCAGTATTTTGCGTTAGTTATCGTATTCTTGGCCTGGTTAAATGACTCGGCGCCTCCCCGTTGCGCCCGAGCAGAATCGCTCGCGTTAGGTTAAGATATCATTGCGACAGAGTTTTCGTACAGTTTTCGACTCGAATTATTAATTGTTTGAGAATAGCGCCTTCAGCGTGTTTATTAGAGACTCAATTAATACTCCGTGGGTGTCTCGCGTCCGCCTTAATATTATTTCTGTTAGATGAATCCAGACACCCCGCCACCGGCTATTCTTGATCTATTTATTGAAGTTATCTTGTGTTTGATCGAAGCCGGATGGATACACGTTGTTATTTTCTCGACAACCAGTACTCAATAAATGTTACTTTCTTTGTTATCTGACTGAGTATGAAATTAACGTGTCACCCCGCCGAATATCGCGCTGCCCTTCATTAACCCCGTGATTAGGTCAAGCTAGCCGATTCCACGCACCTCCACACTTCGTTTTGCGTCTTGTTTAGGTTTTCGCGATTTCGTGGACGCGAATGTACGCGTCTGGCGCCCAATATTCGGAACATTTCGTGGAGTATCGGAGGTGCGAGGAAATCACTGGAGAGGCCAACCATCCCGCTCTCCTAAGTCCTTTTGATCCGGCACACGTCCCGGAGCGGTCCGGGAGTGCAAAAAGTCGTGACAGTACATATAATACTAATAGGTGATAAATAGAATTTAACAAATTAAAAATTATAAAATATAATAAAATTGATAAAATACATTATTTAAAATTTGTTTATCTAGCTCGGGTTTGTTCCCAACATTTCCATTCTTCACAATATAAAGATCGATCGTGGCTACTTGGGCTACTACCTAACTATAGCCCTGTGAAATCTCGGACATTGAAACTTGATGCAATTCCAATGGAATTTGTAGAGGACAATGCAACAACTGTGGTGGAGAAGGATTTGAGTATGTATATAGACATTACTTCTATTTATATGAATAGATTTATGTTTTAAGTGATTATATATTAATAATGTATAAATAATACTCCTGTCTTCCATACAATATATTAAATATACTTTCAGGAACAGAAGTAAGAGAATGTACACACGTTGCTACAGACTGTGTTGCATCGAGCTCTGAGAGTTCTGTGATATCGATGCTTGCAAATGAAGTCGCATTAAGCTTCACAAATGAAGAAGCATCATGCTCTGTGACTCAAGTCGCATCGAGCTCTGAGACTCGAGATACACCAAGCTCTGCGAATCCAGTTGCATCATGCTCTACAAGTACAAGCAGTGATAACTTTAGTACGTCCTTGTATTATGATTTTTTGTTGGTTAGATTTCTATTACTTAACTAAATTTTTAGCAAAGTTTTATTTATTTATTTTTATATTTTCTTATCGTGAAGGTTCAATACAAGTTCCTTTCAATCAAGATGATATACAGAAACTGATACGGGAAAATGCAGACTTGGTTCGCCAAAATGAAATTCTTCAAAATAAAGTTCTTCAATTGGATCAGATTAATAAACTGCATGAGAAAGAGATGAAGAATATTAATAAAGGACACGAGCAAGAGATGAAAAACAAATTGCAAGAGATGCTAAGTCCTTTTTTCACACCTGGACAAGTTAAACTCTTAATGAATCCCACGCAGAAGATAACCCGTTGGTCTTCAGAGGATATTGCAGCTGCAATATCATTGAGAAGCGTAAGCCCGAAAGCTTACAGATATTTGAGAAAAATCAAAAAGATTCCTCTTCCAGCACTGTCAACCCTCCGAAAGTGGGTAGCATCATTCAACCTTGATGAAGGAATTCTTACTGACGTCTTGCTGATCATGAAATATAAAGGTGAAAACATGACAGAGTTCGAGAAGGCAACAGTGATCTGTTTTGACGAAATTAATTTGTCAAATCAAATGGCGATTGAAAGAAGGCAAGAGAGAGTTATTGGCCCTCATAAAAAATGCCAAGTCGTTATAGCTCGTGGTTTATTCAAAAAATGGAAACAGCCTGTATTCTACGATTTCGACCAAGATCTCACCAAAGAATTATTATTTAAAATAATTGTCCAATTGTATAACAGTGGCTATACTGTGTTCGGAATGACCTGTGATCTGGGACCATCAAATCAAAATTTAATAAAACAATTAAAAATTAATGTAATGGAAAATGAGGATGAAACATACTTTGAGCATCCGTGCGATGAAAATGTAAAGATCCACGTTTTTGCTGATGCTCCTCATTTAATGAAATTACTTCGAAATCATTTTTTGGATTCCGGATTACATGTAAATGGGCATTTTGTGACTTCGGCGGCCTTGGAAAGGTTACTTCAAATTAACAGTGGGGATTTGAAAATTGCATTCAAGCTGTCGCGTATTCATTTAGACGTCCAAGGAACGCAACGACAAAATGTGAAACTCGCAACCCAGATTTTCTCTGCGACAAATGCATCTGCAATTGAATGGTGCGGTTCACGAGGATTCATGGATAATTGTCCAGAATGGGTTGCAACTGCTACATTATTAAAAATGTTTAACGATTGGTTCGACATTTTTAATAGCGTTTCTAAATACGGAAATCATCCTGGACAAAATGGATATGGTGTTGATCTTGTGCAGCAAAATAATATTTTTGCCAAAGTCACGTCAACAATTAAACATATGAAAGTTGGTAGTCGACAGAGTTTGCTTCCTTTTCAAAAAGGAATTTTCATATGTAATTCGTCATTACGAAACCTGTACTATGATTTAAAGAAGAAATTCAATTCAGAAATGTCATATATAATTACAAGTCGATTGAACCAAGACGTAGTGGAAAATCTTTTCGCGTATATACGATCAATGGGAGCAACAAACGATAGGTCCACGGCATTAGATATTCGCTACAGACTTCGGTGGTACATATTAGGGAAGCATTCAACGGACTTCTTCACACAAGGAAGCAATACCATCGCTCATGACTCAACCATGGACGAAACGTGTCTCACTAGCGGCATTGATTTTGACTCGAACGTAATGTCACCGACCGACGATGATGATGAGGGTAAAGGCCCGGACACACACTTTTTCGTAACAGTAACAGTAAAGTTTCGACCAATCGCGTTGCTCGATTCGGGAACGTACGGCCGTACGTTCTCGATTCGAGCAACGCGATTGGTCGAAACTTTACTGTTACTGTTACGAAAAAGTGTGTGTCCGGGCCCTAACATTGGTAGTATCACTAATTTTCAGGACGATTTACCTCATGATTATGAAGCATATACTTTTAATGAAGAAAATGCTGATTGTGGTAAGTTTATATCTTAATGATAATTATTACACTTTCATTGTTAAGTATTAAGTACAAGTATGTTTATGTAATATTGTGGTAAAACGGTTGTAGATAAATTTTTAGCATAATATATATCATTCTAATTAATTCATAATTTAAGGTAATGTGATACTTTAAGGTAATGTAATATTTTATTCTAATTAAATTGTACTTTAAATTAGAATGGTAGTTTAATTACATTATTGTAAGCATACTGATGTACTATTATAAAAAAATTTCAATTATATATAATTCGCCTTACTTTGTAATTATTATAAATATTAATTATGATCGTATTATTAATTAGTGACGTGGGCAATCGAGTCCCATTCATATAAATGAATGAAATCATTGTAAATAAATTGAAATTTGAAATTGTCAAAAAGTGTTTTTCCGATATAATAATATATATGCATGTTTTGCTTCACACCTTTTCTTTCAGATCCAAGTAGTAGTAGTACATTTAATTATTCTCCTACTTCTGAAGAACTGAAATTATTGAGCCAAGTAGAAAATTTAGAAGTTGTGGACGTCATAGAAGAAGAAGGCCTAAAATATATCGCGGGTTATGCCGCTTTTAAATTTATAAATAAATATAAAAATTTAGGTAATCCTACTGAGATGTTGGTTAATCCAGAAAATGACTGGATTAACTACATCTCTAGAGGGAAAATTATAAGTCCTTCTTCAGACTTATTAAAAGTGGGAAAAATAATGAACCAAGAATTCCAAGATTACCATGGATTCTTCATGCGGAAGGATCCGTCGATATTTGAAGCAATCGCAAATAGGGTTGAAAAGAAAATGAAAAATAGAACAATCCCGCGCGAGGTTCTACTTTGTTTAATTAGAACAAGAACATATATAAGACTTCGAGTAATCAATAAAAAAATTTCGGCAGAAAATGCTAGAATAAAACAAAAAAGAAAAATGAAAAAATTTACAAATAAAAAATAATTTTATTTTTATTATATTTTCCATATATTTATTATCTTTTTATTGTTTATTATACGTGTTTATGTGTTTGCTATATTTGTTTATTTATATTTATGTGTGTGTTTATATTTATTATATTTTTTAAATATATTCACCAGAATTATATTTATACACGAAAGATCTTTCATTAAAACCCTTTCTTGCCTGAGTCTTCGTTTTAATATCCATTTAAATTATACAAGATGGCGGAATCTTGTCACGCTCTCTTATTGGTCAGTAGAAATGCCTGTGCGCAAGAGCACACCTTATTACTTCCACCATGGTGGCAGGCTTCTGGAACGTCGCGGGACTGTTTAACAAGGACAGGCAATTTTGGAAACACATAGAGAATTACGACGCCATAGGGCTAACGGAAACATGGGTCGACGAAAAACAATGGGAGAAATTGAAAGACAAATTACCGGACAAATTCATATGGAAAAGTACTGCAGCCAAACGAAAAAGAACCAAGGGAAGAGCAAGGGGAGGAATAATAACAGGGATAAGAAGAGGTGTCAAGGAAGAAGAAACAACGAACGAGCGGGAAGACATTCAAGAAAGAAGAGTTATTTTAAACAACACAGAGTGGATAATTCTAACAGTATACAGCAGAGACATAAAAGAAACAGTAAAAGACTTACGGCAGATAATTCACAGTCCAGAAAACAGAAGAGTATTGATTGGCGGAGATTTCAACGCAAGAATAGGAGACGGGGGCACGATAAATTGGGAAAACAGTAACAGGGAAATCAGAAGGAAATCAAGAGACAAGATAAAAAACGCAGAAGGAAGAACAATGTTGGAATTGATAGAAGAAGAAGGATGGAGTATACTAAACGGAAATATAGAAGGAGACGAAGCAGGAGAATGGACGTATATAGGTGCGTGTGGCAACTCGGTAATAGATTATGGGATAGTTAATGCAGAAGTCAGAGAAGACATAGTGGACTTTGCGGTGGAGGAGAGAATTGAATCAGACCACCTGCCGATCAGAATAGACATTTATTTCACAGAAAATGGTGCGAATCCAGACGTCGAACAAGAAGAGACAAGCGTAGAAAGAAGAGTATGGACAGAAGAGGGCAAGAGTAATTTCGCAGAAAAAACAGAAGATATCCTTCACGGCACAGGGAATAGACGAGATGGTAGAAGAGCTGATAGGAGAATTAAACAAAGCAGTAAGTAAGAAAACAATCAAGGTGAGGAAATGGAGGATAGGAACTAACAAATGGTGGGATAAGGAGTGCACGGAGTTCAAAAGAGTAGCAAGAAGGGCATTAAAGCAATGGAGGAAGGGAGAAGACAGCAAAGATAATTACGAGAAAAAGAAGAAAAAGTACAAGGACAAATGCAAAGAGAAGAAAACAAGATGGCAAGAAAAAGAAGATCAAGAAATACAGCAAATCACCAACGAAAATCAAGCGTGAAAATACATTAATAGAGGCAGAAAGAAAAGAACAGAAATCACAAAAAAGATCGAGTCTGACAAATGGAAGGCCTACTTTATGCAGCTTTTAGAAGGAACAGAATCTCCAGGACATAGCAACGGTGGGGTAAATGAGACCACAGAACCAGAAGAGAATGAAGACGAGATAACTGGAGCGGAAATACGAAGACAGATAGCTAAACTAAAGAACAAGAAAGCCCCAAGAGAAGATGGACTGGAAAATGAAGTATGGATAAATGGAAGCAGGAAGGTAATACAAAGGTTAAAAGAAATTACAAATAGGGTATGGAAAGGAGAGGGGCTGCCGGAAAGATGGAAAGAAGGAGTGATCGCCCCTATCTTCAAAAAAAAGAGATAAGGAAAATTTAAAAAATTATAGAGGAATAACACTGCTTAACTCGGCGTACAAGATATACGCAATGGTACTCGAAGAAAGACTGAAGGCCGAAATAGAAGACAAGAACATCATCCCAGAAACGCAGGCAGAATTTAGACGAGGTAGAAGCACGATAGATAACATTTTTATTCTGAATTACATCACAAACAGAGAATTAGTCAACAAGGGAGGAAAAATCTACGCCTTCTTCGCGGATTTAAGCGCCGCATTTGACAAGGTGGACAGAGAAGAACTGAATAAGATAATGGAGAGAACAGGAATCAGCCAGAAGATCAGGAAAAGAATAGGTGAGATTTATCAGGAAACGAGAAACGTCGTCAGAGTAAACGGTCATACAACGAGCAGATTTTGGACAACCAAAGGAGTAAGGCAAGGATGCCCCCTGAGTCCAACGCTCTTCACGCTTTATACGGCGGATCTGGAAGAAAGGATAAGGAAAGGTCAAGCAGGAGGGATAGTGATAGGAAGAGAAAAAATATGAACACTCGCCTACGCAGACGACATAGTGCTGTTAGCCAGGAGTCCAGAGGAGCTTAAGGAGATGATAAGTAGATTCCGAAAGTATTTAGAAAAGAAAAAATTGACACTTAACGCTGAAAAATCCAAAGTTATGATCTTCAAAAAAGGAAGGGGTAGGAAGAAGAAGGAAGAATGGAGATGGAACGAAGAAAGACTGGAAGAAGTCAAGGAATTTAAATATCTAGGGTTTTACTTCCAAAAAAACGGAGGACTGGAAACGCATATAAAAGAAACAGTCAAGAAGGCGGCGATAGCAATGGCACAAGTATGGAGTATTGGACAGAGGAAATTCAGAGAGAGTGTAGACAGGAGAATGAAAATGTTCAAGAGTCTAGTGGAAAGCATCCTATTATATGCAGCGGAAATATGGGGATGGAGAGAAGAAGAAAAGGTAGAAAAAGTTGCAAGAAAAATATATAAGATGGACTTTAGGACTGGATTTTAACACACCGGCATATCTGATACGAGAAGAAACGAAAATTGACAAAATCAGGATAAAAGCTGGAAAAAGAGCTATGAAGTACGAAGAGAAGACAAAAGAAAGGCAGACGAACAAAATAATCGCGGAGTGCTGGAAAGAGATACAAAACAAACAGGAAGGGAAGAAAACAAAATAAGAAAAAAACAGGGACCAATATTATAGAAAAGTTAGCTCTAGCACATGGGATACAGGAAATGAAAGCTCTGAAAGAACGAACATGGAAGAACTAATAATGACGGACCGGAAGGAACAAAGAGCAGAGCAAGAGAAAAGGATAGAGGATGGAAGGTACTGCGCTAGGTACAAAGAGCTGAGAACAGATTACATCCCAAGGTATCTACAAAAAGAATACAAAGGAAGAGACCAGAGATTGATTGCAAGGTATAGATGCGGAATCGAGGAGGAAGGAAGCAAGTACTGGAGAAAAGAAGAAGAAAGAGTATGTAGAATATGTGGCGAGAAAATGGAAACGCTAGAGCATTTGATGTCTGACTGCGTGGAGCCTCTAAGGGATTACAGAAATATCTTAGACATCTTGAAAGATACAGGAGAAGGAGCAGATTGGATGAGGAAAGTGACCAAGCACAGGAAGGACCTAAGAAACGTACAAATACAAAATGAAACTGATAGCAAAGAAATGTAATATAAAATGTATTGTAAAAAAAAAAATCGCATCTTAAAGACATGTAGCACCCCCTTTCAAGGCCGAAAGGCAATTGAAATAAACAAATTATATATATAATAAAAATGTGGTAAATACTTACATCTGCGTTTTAAGTTTCAGCAAAAAGTAATTATTTACTTTTTTTTAAGACGTGAGTAATAAGTTAATTTAGGAATTCCATCCTCTATATACCTTTTATAAGGACCCCTTTTCATATTTCACATATGTAAAGGAAGATCAATCTTACTTTTATAAATATTAGATTATATTTACAATAACATAAACCGAACACGCTGACTAATAGAATAAAGTGAACGTGTTGACTTTTCCTGCTGTGATTCTTATGTTATTTATATTTTGTGATTAAATCAAAATGAGTAAGAAGTTGAATATAAGTGACGAAAAGTGGATATTAGTGCAATTTCCGAACAAAGACAATGAACTCGGGATTGGCTTCCAAGACCTAGATAATCAAGCGTGATATAGCATATTGAGCAAATGTATTGCATGTGTTGTTATATATTTGCTGTAAATTTGCTGACATCGAAATGGAACACGTAGTTACAAATACAGGTACATGACGTAACGATTGACCATAAACTGACGTGAAAATCACGTGACGCTGCTGCCTGGGAAGTTGCCCTCAAATTGCATTGAATATGCTGTTAATCGTGGACGACAACGAGTTGTCGTCAAGTTGCTGTCACAAATTAACTCTTCACGGATAACAAATCCGTGTGAACATGTTGCTCTTAATTTGCTGTAAATAGAATTATAATTCATGTGAGTTCAACTCGACAGACATAATGCTGTCTCACCTTGTCTCTAGTTTGTCAAAATTAGTTGCATCAACGATTGTTGTATGACAGCAAACTCACAGTATTTGGCTATCTGGGGAAGTTATGTGACAGATTGAGAGAAATAATAGAAATGTTTTTAAATCTTATGTTTTTGTCCTGACCGTATTGGATAAGAACTTCGCTAAGAATATCGAAATACGATTCGTCCAATAGTTCCGGTGTCGTTGTTAAGATTAATTCCATTGATTTGTTCCTTGATGTGTATTATTTCCGTAATTAATCGTTTTTGATAATTAGGTTTTGGATAATTTTATTATAAAGTGACTTTTTAAAATTGACCATCAGCCATTGTTTCTCTCAATCTTTTATATCTATTTTTTTACGTAATTTATTTTACAATGTAATTTTATCGATTAGAACGTTCTGATAAAAATCAAGTAGGTCAAAACGTAAATGTAATATATATCACATATTTTTAATGTTAACTCTAAACTACCATCTAAAATTTTCTTTGTTTGAATTTTGGCCGTTTAACATTCTTTTGGCTTTGCTATTATCGAGCGTTTGTATCTTGTTTTTAAAAAATTACACAATTTGGAGATTTCAGTAATTTTGCAAAATCTCTGGGCTTTGTCAGTAAAATTGTAAGTTGAGATGTTTTTACACAATCCTACTGATTCATTTTATGGTCTTTGCATAGTTCCTAACCGTGCCTAGATGTATTGTATAATTGTTTGTTAAATTAAATTATATTCTACTGATAAATATTTACCCTTATGAACTCCCTCTTTTCTCCTTTACATATATATTATAGAGGTCATCTTCCTGAGTAACCTTCAGAAGGTTTTAGCCCTTTATTAAACAGTTATGAACAAAAAAGTTTAATAAATATAATAGTTTGTGTCAGTGCTAAGGGAATTAATTTGCTGATATGTGTGCATTAGACAGTACACATGTAGGCAGGGGGGGGGGCTCCGCCGCAGGCGAAAACATGAAATTCAGGGAGTATATTCCACGCATTTATCTTAGAAATGTAATAACATTGAGAACATTTAAAACAAGATATGATCATCCACATACTTATTTTAGGAATGTGATAACATCAAGAGACACGGTAGTGTCTTGCGCCAAGTTCTCTTAAACTGAATCATTTACACTAGACTAAAACTTTCCAGAACAGTGATAAGACCCTTTTTAAGGCCCTGTAAAGAGAGGAGTCTCGGACTGCAAAGGCAGTTCTCGGCAGTTTCTCGACAGTTCTTCAAATTCTAGTGCGTATTTACGACATAATTACTTTATTGTATAAGTTTAATAATAAGTCTATTGTAAGTAAAGTTATATAAATTCCTGTGATTTTTGTTGGGATAACAAACACTTCCTAAAAATTACAAAACTAACATCTGTGGAGTACCGATAATACTCGTATAGTCGATCGAAGGTGAACAATATTAATAGTATTTAAAAAAATTTGTAAGTCAATTAAGATTAATTAATAATGTTTAAGTTTTTGGAAAAAAATCTCAATTTTTTTATGCTTTGTGTTTTGAATTTCAATACTTTAATAATCAAAAGTTCCGATATCTTTACCGCAACACTTGGACAATACAACGGACAATAAACAATACCTTTAATAAAGACACGTAATATCGCTTCACTTATTAATAATAGAACTATTAATAATAGAAAATAATGTGCACATGCTTATCTTTTATACAATAATACAGTACATGTATTTGCAAACAGTACTTTCCGGAACTTTTACTTCTAATACATTTCACAAAATCGTTGTCAAAAGCGTTAATAATTTCGTTAGTTGTCATTATTGCTTAAATATATTAGCGCAACTGCATAAATAGAAAATTTTCAGGGACGGCGGAACAGTCTATCATGAGTCTGCTAAGTACGAAGACATTACTGTGTATTGTACTCAGTTCGACAATTTGTCAATACGCTCGAAGTCAGTACTTCGCATTCGAAAACTCTGGAATTAACAGAAATGAAAATTCCAGCAGTACTGTTGTTTCTTACGCGTATAAATATGGTGAGCAAAAGCAAACATTTAAAAAAATTTACTTAATTGTATCAACATGTACAATTTGATTATTATTTGCTGCAAGTTTATATCATTTTTTCTACATCAAATAAAAGTTTTCTTCTGTAATAAAATCCAAATTGTAGCATCGTTGTAGCATCGTTAATTTGCAATCTAATGATTACGATAATGTAATATTTAAATAATTGACTTCAATAAGGTATGTAATTTCACGTATGATTTTTGCACATAGTTCTTAGTATTTTCACCGAAATGACAATGAGCGTCTGACTTTTCTCTACACTGACATTTTTCTTAAACGATAGATGAAGACTCGGGAAGAATAGCGGGCGGACATTATGCGGAGCTCGGAGACTATCCGTACATAGCAGTGGTGCATCGACTCCTGGACAACAGAGAATACTTCAAATGCGGCGGCACGGTCTTATCTAGAAGATGGGTTCTCACAGCCGGCCATTGCGTAGTGAACTACCCACGAAGATTTCTTGTAGTGTTCGGTATCGTTGACAAATCTGGCATTGACTATGATTTTCTTCGAGGCCCCGGTATGTCGATAATTACGAATCAAGTGTTTATACATCCGCAATACGAAAAGGGCTACAATGATATTGCCTTACTCTATATGCCACAAGATATTCCCTTTTCCAGTAAGTACATTACTTTAACAGTACATTTAAATTGATATTTCTTTTCTTTTTTCCTTTTGCGCTTATTTATATATTGGCGTTATTTAATTATTGTATGGAAGATACGCGGAAAGTTAATAAGGATTTGAATAACAAATAATCTTATAAATGTGGAAAGCAGATTTAATAATAATCAAAAATCATAATGTGTATATATATGTACAACTTCTTTTATGATTTTTGATACATACTAAAAAAAATATTACAAACTATTAAATTACTAAAAAAGTATTACAAATGTATATCATCAATATATCCTCAATATTGATTTTAAAAAACTATTAGTTAATACAATATTGCTCTATTTTAGAGACTATTCAGCCAATAAAACTCGCGTATTACGACGGAAGTTTTGCAAAAAGAGATGCTCTTGTGATGGGTTGGGGAAAAGATCATATGACCAGCGAAGGTACGATAAGACTTAAGTACGCTATATTGCCGATTATAGAAAATAAAGTATGCAAGCAATACTGGCGCATTAACGACAAGCACATTTGCACGGCCGCAGGATTCGGACGAGACGCTTGTCAGGTAAAATAATCACAAATAATAGAGCTATAATTTATAATAGTACACTGCAAATTAAATTATATAAGTGGAATATTCTAATATGCGCGATATGAATCATCTTAAATCGTTTTAAGTAGCTTTAATAAATAAAATTTGAAAGTATCTCTGTTTTCGTTTTATTATTTAATATTGTATTTTTAGGGCGACAGCGGTGGTCCTCTCATCGTGGTAGAAAATGGTCAGCATCTTCAAATCGGTATTGTGAGTTACGGAAATGGATTTTGTCCTAGCAACTACCCTGGAGTGTTTACTAGGGTTTCTTCATATATATACTGGATTCACGAAGTTACGAAGTTACGTTAGTGAACAATATTATCTATATGATCAGTAATTTAAATGTATAATGTATATTGTCTTATAATGAGCACAGTTCTTTATGAAAAATGTACATGCATTAAACATTTTAATACCAATTTTTTAATACTGATACATTTAATATCATTTATATAATCGGTAATTTAAATGTATCAGTATTGATAAGTTGGTAATATAAAATGTATATTTATAATGCATGAACATTTTTCATAAACAACTGTGCTCGTTATAAGACATCAGTATAAAATATATTTTTAAAATTATATATCAAAAGACACGGTAGTGTCTCGCGCCAAGTATATCCTCATCGCGAGACTACTGATCTGTGTGTCTTTACGCGATATACGCGCATCGCGAAACCGCTCCGTTTATCTGGAGGATGTCTCGTAGCTCAGTGTGAATGCGATAGACTAGTATTCTAAGGATCATGAGTTCTCGATCATCCCATATATTCCTCTTTTAAGAAGAAGTATCTTTGTTTAAAGAAAAAAAAGAATTTTAAGAGTTCTAAGAACTGAGGTCACAAGAAGGGTCGCTCCCAATTATTAAGGGATGAATAGGATTGATTAAAATAAAGTGCATATTTCATCTCCTTTCAATAATTCTATATTGTAATATTGGTTTTTGCACTTGCAAAAAGTTTGTCCCATACTTTTTATTCTGGAGTTAAACTGTTTTTTAATATACTTATGTAATTAGTATAATTATGATGTAATTATAGTAATGATGTAATTAAATCAGATGTTACATGCAAGTTACAGGTTAAGTAATAATAGTTTTAAGATATACTTGTAACACAAGTCTTAGAAAAGTTTATCATTTTGTGCGCAGGAAGATTTATTCTTCTTTCAAGAATATTATAAAATGTTATCAAAGGAAATGAAATATAGTTTGGAAGAAAGTTATTCTTGGTTCAAGTAAATCCATGTTTTCAATTCAAATAAATATATTTATTTTATATAGAAATAATCCCACACACAGAACAAAATATCTAATAGATATCCATTGAATATCTACGGTACATATCCATATGATGTCCATATCTCCTACGGATATCTAATATATTATCTAATAGATGTAATAGATGTAATAGATGTACAAAATATCTATATCTCTTAAATAACGACACATAACAGTAAGACCAACTCGTAAGTTTTCGGTTGAGGGCAAATATAAGCAGGTCCCCGGCAAAGCAAAATCGCGACATCCACGGGTCTTCGGTCACCCGGCTCTTCTTTTAGATCTAGAGAAATAATATTGCAATGCAATATTTTTGAGATCTGGTTTTAACTTTTATGTGCTGTATGGGGTTCTATTTGTATATAATGGATATGTAGAACATTAAATGGATATTTACGCAGATACCTATCTAATGAATATCCACTGAACATGCAATAGTTATCTACATAAATATCCACTGGATATGGTATGGATATCAAATGGATATTTCTGATCTTGTACTGATGTCCATGTCTCGGACATTTGGATATCTCTGAGATATCTAATGAATATTTCTGATCTCGTATTGAGAGATTTGTATATCTATGAGATATCTAATGGATATCCATGATATATCTCGTAGATACCCTGGCGAAAATATTTTTACAAAATTAAAAAAAAAAATAAAAGTGTACTACAAAAAACTATAAAATATAATTGCCAGAATCTATTAAATTCTACATGAATTTAAGAAGTACTACAAAATCCTACATGAAAATGCTAGAATTGGAACACTTTTGTAAATTTTTGTATTTTTTTAGTGCATCTTGATCTATAAATTTTTCGATAAAACTACGCCAAACTACAATAGTCCAGTCAAAATACGATTGGACCTAGAAAAAATTGCAACACAAGGTTTTATGACGTGATTGTGTTCAGAAAAATATACTGAACAACATATTCAAATTCCGCCATTTTCCGCTATCCCTAAGTATGTTTTTTATTAACAATTTATAAACAAATTCGTTTATCTCCACAAATACAAAGAATTTCGAAATTTTTGTAGAGATCAAAGTTGTAGAGCAGACAAATATCTACAAAAAATGTTTGTATGAGTTTTTCGAAATATCTCATATTATTTGAGATATTTGCAACGGAAGCTCAAAACATTATAGCGCTGCGCGCTTACGGCCAACATTAGCCAGATAAATTAGCATCTGTTTCCAGGGTGGCCACAAGGAGGCTGTTGGATCAATTGTCACCCCATTTTTTGTTTTTTTTATTGTTTTTGTTTTTAATATTTTTAAATTTTTGTTTTTAATTTTTAATTTTTTCGTTTTTGGTTTTTTGTTAAATAATTAATAATTTTCTGTGTCTTCCTGTAACCTGTAACGAATTAACGCAACTTACCCCCATACATTCTGTACATGCTGTTGTACACGGTAATCCATTTTTTCTGCAAGTACATCTTAAACTTTGACAGCCTTTCTTGCAATTACAACGGATAACTTTAAGAATTTTATCTGGAGCTGGTTTACTATTCGTTGTAATTGGTATTAATTTGTTGCCATCACAGCTCCATCCCCAATTTTCTGCTTTTAATTCCGAAGACTTCGATTTCCATATCATTATTTGATAATAATTAAACTCGGAAATAGTGGAATTTCGCCAATGCTGGAGTAGGGGGTAACCTTTCAGGCGACACGAAGCAAGTCGATGTGGTTATTTTCGAGAGAAACATTCTGAGCCGTAAAGAAATTAAAGTTTCTCCCTCTTTGGCTTTATAAATGGATAAGAGCGCTTGGTCTCCAGCATTTATAAGATTCTGTGTAGATACTTTTGGCATTGAAAATACTTTGGAAATCAAACTTTTTTATTTCCTTACTTCGCGTCATAGGAGACTGAACAATACAAACGTTACTTTTCTTGTTTGATGTAATACGTTTTTTGTCGCAATAGACTCGTCGGCACTGTTTATGAACATAGTTTCCAACTACAGCATTTAATTTGTTATTGCGCTCAAGACTTGCATTATTAATACCATTAGCACCCTTTTGTGTTAAAACAAAAGCATCATCTTCTTCACTGACATTTTTTTTGCATATAATGCAAAAAGACTCCATGGTGCAAATACACAATTTTTAGTGTTATCTATGCTACATGTATATGTTTATCAGTACAAAATTACCTTTTTCAAAAAAAGGTAAAAAAAAGGCGCCAAGTACACGCGCAATGTATGTTGTAAATCTAAAAATCTTATATGGTAGTAGCTTTATTTCTTCCTAACAAAATAATTCACAAAATTGCGTTACCTAACTCAACCCAAGTGATATATATTTTATATTTTTCAATTTTATATTTTTCTCCCTAACAGAATAATTCACAAAATTGCGTTACCTAATTCAACCTAAGTGATACGTATTTCAAAAAAAGATGTGAAATTTTTAAATTGCGCCAATTGTAAAGAGAATATATATACTTTGAAAAATAATTGTTGTGCAACTACTTTTAAAAAATAAAACAAAATTGTGTTACCTAACTCAGCCCAAGTGGTATGTATCTTTGTATTCCTGAGAGTCTTTCTATCAACCCAAGTGGTAGTAGTTTTAATTCTCCTTGATAAAATTATAATATTACAAAGAATTATTTTAATCACAAAGAATTAAAGAGATAATATAAAATAAAAATATTTAATTAAAATAAAATAAATAAATTTTTCTTGTAAAAAACTTGGCGCTGCTTTTTTAAGGTCAACCCAGACAAACTTGCATAGGTGCATAAGCATATGCATAAAGAGATGGATTGGTCTATTTCCTTTTGCACATATACATATAAACCAATTAATTTCTTATGTTTATGCGCTATGCAAATTTGTCTGGGTAAGAGCCTCCGCAGCGCCAAGTTTTTTAGAAGAAAAATTTATTTATTTTATTTTAATTAAATATTTTTATTTTATATTATCTCTTTAATTCTTTGTGATTAAAATAATTCTTTGTAATATTATAATTTTATCAAGGAGAATTAAAACTACTACCACTTGGGTTGATAGAAAGACTCTCAGGAATACAAAGATACATACCACTTGGGCTGAGTTAGGTAACACAATTTTGTTTTATTTTTTAAAAGTAGTTGCACAACAATTATTTTTCAAAGTATATATATTCTCTTTACAATTGGCGCAATTTAAAAATTTCACATCTTTTTTTGAAATACGTATCACTTAGGTTGAATTAGGTAACGCAATTTTGTGAATTATTCTGTTAGGGAGAAAAATATAAAATTGAAAAATATAAAATATATATCACTTGGGTTGAGTTAGGTAACGCAATTTTGTGAATTATTTTGTTAGGAAGAAATAAAGCTACTACCATATAAGATTTTTAGATTTACAACATACATTGCGCGTGTACTTGGCGCCTTTTTTTTACCTTTTTTTGAAAAAGGTAATTTTGTACTGATATCATGCATTTTGTAGTGATAAGCAAGTATCGGCAAAAAATTTCCATTTTTTATTTCTTAATTATTCACAAATTGACAATAACAACGAATTAAATTTTTATTAAATTTATATATATATATATATATATATATATATATATATATATAACCTCTTATTTTTTACAAATATACATATATGTGTATTTATATTCGTATTATATAGAGAATCGCTATAACATTAAATGTAATAATAGTTATAATATAGAACTATTGTCTCCTATTTTTGAAATTTATTAAATATGTATTTATTGATTAAATACGTATTTATTATATTTAATGTTATTCTTGTGGATTCTCTATGTTAGGTAGATATAAATACACATATATATCATATGTATACATATATATAATATTAACATGTTTTTTAAATCATGTTTATCTGCAATAATTAAATTATTTATATTAAATCAATTATTATTTTTAAAATAAAAAATTTACCTGACAATGTGATTATTCCTTATCCACTAATTATTAATTTTCAAATAAGTAATAATTCATGTATTAAAAACACATAAAGAATATAAAACGATGCGAAACTGGAAACTACTGGAACAGATTCGGGTCTGGACTAGTTATTTATTGGTTTGGATTCCTTGACTGCTTGAACAGATCGACTGAGAAAAAGTTTATTATAATGGACCATTTTCCCAAAAATATTACATACATGGATCCAACTTGTATCAAATCTATGAATAACATGTGATTATAATCGATATAATTGTATATATTTATTTTTGTACAGTTATCTTCAAGAAATGACAAGAGATGATACATCTAATATTTGTAAATAGATTTCTGTTAGAGGATCTGATCATGGATTAATATTTTAATACTGTTTCTGTATCGGAATGAATTAAAATATGGTTTTGTATTTTCATATTGTAATTATTATATTCAAGTCATTAAACTATTCATGTATTTTTATTTTCCCTCTAAATGTTTGCAAAAACTTAACTATTTAGTAGAACTACATAATCGAGTAAATGAATTAAATATTATCACATAACTGAATGAATTAAAATCACAGTCCTTAAAAATACAATGTAGCTACAAATATATATATATATATATATATATATATATATATATATATATATATATATATATTTATTATAAAATAGATTATAATATATATATATATAATCAGCTGTTTTATAATGAATCAATTGTATGTACAATGAAACAAAGTTATTTATCTGGTTATAATATTTACAGTCCTTGAATCTGAATCCTTTGAACAAAATTGGACAATTCGTTGAATCTAAGATCAGATTTTAGCTTTCTTCCTATTTTTATCCGACACTGTATACTTGTCGTAACTTTTCGTTGGATCAAAAGGTTCCCATCTACTCGCTGGAAAAATGTGTTTGTTCCTCTCGTACCATGATCTAATGAGAAAAATAAAAAAATAACATAAAAAAGAATTATGCAAAATATTCTTTTAATAATAAATACCTAAGTAAAACTTTTCCGACATGTGATTCCTCGGTTTCGACAGAAGCATCGTGCATAATACGAATATCATCGTGAACGTCAAATGTGAACAGAGGCCTGCTCTTTCCTCGTGCCTAATCGCAATATTACATACATTAAAATAACATGCCAACATTGTGATATTGCTTCATAAGTTTTATCATTTAGTATATTTACCTTAGTTACAATAAAATCAGTTACAGTTGCAGTAAAACGTATAATAGTGCGGTAATATAAGATTCTCTTTGACATACATTAACTGATCTGCCATTACTGTTTTAAGCTCGCTGAATTCGGGCCTCAGAACTTCTAAACATCTCTGAAGAACCTAATAGATAGAATTACCTGTATGTGAAAATTTAATTTATGCAGCAGAACATTATATATTATGCCAATGTTACTCCAAAAGTGACACTGGAGTATTTTAATAACTTAAACGTTCTCTAAACCACTGAGACATTCACCTTTCTTCATTATAACACTCCGACGATGGTCAGATCCATCCCAATAACTGAATGTGATCTCAATTTCTTCTTCCTTCAACGCGTTCTGCTTTCTAGCCCATTCTTTCCTCCTCGTCCCTTTCCCTACTGGCAAAAAACATGTATCTACATCTGGATTTTTCTAAATCTTCTTAATCGCAGGGCCATCAGATTGCACATTTTCTGACTGCGGGGATTTTTCGGCATTGTCTTCGTCAGAAGACATCTCAGCTTCATCTTCGTCTTCGTCCAGATTAAAAGACAAAGCTTGAATCTCTCTTCTGTTTGTTCTTTTCTGTCTGCTTCGCCGCTAGTGCTCTTTCATTTTCCTGCTCTTTTTCACGTTCCTTCTATCAAAGCATAAAATACACGTACAAAAATACAAATTATGAGATAATCAGGATCATAAGAAGATTGTAAGAAATTACTTGTGGGTATCAGGATTCGTGAATGTTCGCTCAATTTAACGGCGGATTTTCTCTTGCATTCCACGTGACCGACGGTACATGCACATTTCGTGGCATCTAGCCTTAGCATCTTTGTGATATCGTCATCATGCATTAGGATTTTCTTCATATCCTATCTTCTGAAGAAGCCCACCGAAAATTCTTGATATGTATGACTAGATGACATTCAGAGCACTAGGCAGAAATCACACACACATACATACATATATATATATATATATATGTAGGTCTAGAGGTATGTTCCGGGACTGTTTACGTTTTTTGAAATGTACAGTCCTGGAATATAACGCATATATATGTAATCAGATTCAAAAAATTGTCCCGAAACGTGCCGTAGGACATGAATTTTTTCCAGGACAGTCCTGGAAACTGCCAAATGTCCTGGAATATACCGATGTAAAAAAATAAAAGTCCCGGAACATACTTCCGGACCTACATATATATATATATATATATATATTCATATATATATATATATATATATATATATTCACGGCGAACAGCATATATAACATCGTGTTATTTTTATAACCTATTTACGCAAACGTTACTTCTGTAGTAACTTACGATACGATAATTCCTCCACGTAAACGGGAGATTTTATAGTAACTATTATGATCGGAAATCAAGAGCCACCGTTGAAAGTAGTGAAGGTTACGTTTCTCTGGTTGAGAGACGACGACGTATCTTAATATGAATTACTGTAAGTTACTACAGATGTACTCACTCGCGTAAACATATAGTTCGACAACTTTTACAAGACAGCATATACGTACGTGTGCAATTTTGAATATACCTTCCTTCTTTTAAAGATCTCCTCGACATCTCTCTGTGGTTAATACTTTATATATTTCACTTACTACGTTTACACGCGAGCGTTACTTCTGTAGTAAACTTACGATAATTCCTTCGCGTAAACAGAATTTTCCTTCGCGTAAACGGGATTTTGTAGTAACTTACGATAATTTACTCCGCGTAAACGAGTGAATTATCGTAAGTTACTACAGAAGTAACGCTCGCGTAAACATACAGTTTGACAACTTTTAAAAGGCAGCATATACGTACGTGTTTGTACGATTTTGTAGATACACCTTCCTTCTTAAAGATCTATCGGCATCAGCTCTCTACGGTCAATACTTATATATATTTCACTATCTGTCACGACGCGGCAACGGTCACGACTATCACACACTTACACTTATCCTTTTCTAGGTTGTAAAAAACTGTCACGCACTGCGACAGTGCACAAGTGCACTCTCGTGTCAAAAATGGGAAAGTGACACACCAGCCGCCATTTTTGTCCGACGTGCACGTTTCTTAAAAAAAAATTTTCCACATTTGGACTTTGCATCGCAATATCTTCGCTCATAGAGCACGTAACGGAAAAAAAAGACTCTTATTTATAAATCAAACCCCAAGCTATCGATCGAACCTACTTAGAAATTGATCCGTTCACTCGTTATTGAGATCTCAAAATCTCGGATACTCGCAACTCATGCGTTCGCGTAAAAGAGTCACTGTGCGTCTCGCTTCGCGCGTACTTGGCGCGAGACACTACCGTGTCTCTTGATATATATAGATGTAGTATCCGCGATCTTTTCGAAATAGGCGTAGTTTCGCGCTTTTGAAGTGCGTGCGTTTTTGTCACGGCAAGCGGAGACCAGACGGCGAGGCGGCCGATGCTAGTCGTCTGCTTAATGCGTTTTTGTTTTTGGCTCTTCGGTTCGTGGCGTGAATGCGCGTGTTTTGCCGCCAGGAAAGGAAAAGTGACGCGAAGACAAATTTTCGAATTGAAAAATGACGGGGCGAACTCGACACCCCGCCGGGGCAAACTCAACACTTTGTTTGATCGACACAATTTGATCTGGAACTTATTTTTTTATTGTTTAAAAATAAAAATACATTGTTTATCAAATGAAAAGACATTGTGTATTAGAAACAAAAAAAGTCGGAATGAAGTAAACAATTATTTAAAATAATGAGAAAAAAAAAGATTAAACTTTTAATTATCTTTTTCTGAACTGTCTGAAAAACAATTTATACACGTAAACTCGCGATCAGATGTGCGCACACATTCGTCATGAGCCGTACGGTTGCATAAGATGCATTGTTTGTTATTAGAAGCTAATGAAATGTTTTCCGAACACACGCAACAGATGTTCCTTAAATCGTCATCGGAATCGGACGAAACAGTGACCTTTTTTGCGATAATGTCACTTTACGTTAGTGTCGTCTTTGCCCCAGTGGCGTCGTGTCGACTTAGCCCCGAACGTCGTTTTTTACTTTTGTTACTCCAAAAATATATAAATTTTGAAAATATGCAAAAATTATTATTCGATTCGTATAAAGCATCGAATTTCCCATCAAAATCACTTACTGGTAGATTCGCAAGAGTAAAGCTCGATGAAAGAGTAGACATTTTCGAAAGATCAGAAAAATTACTTTTCACTATCAAAAACACTTACGTTGCGTTAAAAGTTACACTATAACTCAGAATGTTACCAAATTCCGTTGATAATACTGGCACATAAAGACGCATTTACAGTAGCAAAGGCAAGTTTCTACGATAGATTTAAATTGGCAAAAAACCTAGTGTCAAGTTTGTCCCGCTGTCGGCTTAGCCCCGGTCTCCCCTACATATTATAGGTATAAGTCAAGGCAATTTAATTACCTTTAATTTAAAAAAAAAAAATCTGGATCTATCAAGAATATTTTGAGTTATCGTGTACGCCAATTTCTAAAACATGGTTTTGAGAAAAACGCGTTTAAAGTTTTCGAATAAGAAAGAAGGTTGATAAAAGCTTATTATTGTTGATTTACCTATACTTTTTGGTCAATCTGCTATCCCTGCTCCATATAATATCCCCTCAACTTCTTCATACAGCTTGTTTTGCTCCAACTGCACGCAGTGCCAATTTAAAAAACTGAAACATGTAGGTATTTAATAATAATTGATATTGTGAAATATTATTAAGCAATCAAGATCCGCTTCGACCGAAAACGGCACTTCTCATTGCTTATATGTTATTTTAAGTTTTCTTTTTTTTTAAATTTGCATAAGATACTTAATTTTTTTAATTGATATATTAATTTTTACTTTTTATGGAAAGGTTGAAGGTTTGGTTGAAGGTCTGTTAATTTTCATGTAAAATTGTAGTATCTTATAAACATCTAAAAAAAGCAAATTGTTGAGAGAAGACTTTGAACGAGCAATAAGTTCCCGCCCTTTTAGAGGGCAGCCCCCGGTTGGCGGCGCGACTCGGCGCGCCACGCGTGCGTGCGGGCATCAGTGGTGCTCACAAGAGCCTCGATCACCGTCGTGTTCAGACGTGTTGGTTACGGTTTAAGTTACAGAGTGTGATATACTTATATATAATAAAGACAGTATTCAGAGTGTATAAAGATCAAGATTGTTGTGTTCCCTGCTCATCTCACCACATTTCAAGTCGTCCCTGATTATATTTCCAATAGGTTATGGGCCCAGGGCACGATTCCCCTGCGTGAGGAACATAGCACGAAAGTGTATATACGAAGTGTGTGAGACGCCGGCGAAGGGCATAGAAAGAGATAGAAGCATCTAGAAGATTAGAGGGTAAGTAAATAATATTCCTCGTTGCTGACGAGCAAAACGAGAGAATTCTCAGTTAATAAGAATGTTCGTTCGATAAATACTGTTACAAGGAGATAGATGTTTTTGCCATTTTTCTCGAGAAATAGAAATAGAGGTAATAATGGTAATAAGAGAATTAGAGAATAGATGTGTAAAGTGTAATAAAGAAGTAGAGAATAATGAAGGAAAAAGAGATAGAAAAATGCCGCTTGGTAGCAAGTCGGCGACGTGCGCGTGCAAGTCCGATCGTGAACGGCGAGAGTCATTTCTTTTGGCGCGCGAAATTTTTGGCGCGCGGAAGTCCGATCGTAGACGGCGAGAGTCATTGTTTTTGGCGCGCAGAACTTGTTGCTGGGCGCGCACAAACACATAATCGATTTCGACTAACAACATGGCATCGATGCTAGATGGCTAGATTACGATCACGGTCTTACATACAGGTCTGGAAACTTGTAGGGTGGGGAGTGACTCAGATAGTGAGGCAAAATGGCGAACCTAGGGGTGAGCCAATCAAATTAGGCCGCGTTCCGATGCATGTTCAAAGCGCTATTGGCGTTATTCTATCCTTGTTTATGCCTAATGAATGATAAAGATAGAATGATGCCAATAGCGCTCTGAGTGTGAATCGGACTGCGGCCTTAATTATATATATACATATATAATATGTATGTATGTATATATGTATATATGTATGTATGTATAATTGTATATATATATATTATATACCTTTGTACATTGATATATATAATACCTTTGATATATAATTTTATATAATTGTATATAATTCTTTATAATTAATACATAACCTTATGCAAATGCGAAAATGCAATCGACAAAACTGTTTAAATAATTCACACTTACATCAATGAGAATTTTTCCATCTGGACCACGCTTCTCTAATTTTCGCACGATGCACGTTGGCTCAAAATGACGCTCACACACATGTTGCGACGATTTCAATACTGCAATGCCGGGAATTGCAGATTCCCATTTTTTACGCAATTCTTCGTCCTGAGGCACTTTAAAAACGGAACATTTTTCTGTATTGTCCTTAAATTTCTTCCAGCAATTCGGCACAATGCACGCTTTTGGCATTGTATTTACAATTTATGTTAACTTTCACTCATACAAGTTTCAAAGATTTTCACTGATTTCGAATTTTGACACACGATCACCACCATTTGAACATGGTCACGGTCGGCTCAGTTTCCCGTCCGTCCGATAGGTTTGCTCCAATACTGGGGTCTACGTGCCTCACTAACGGTGACACCCCCCACCACTTAAAAACACAGGAGTTTCCAGACCTG